>NW_006399818.1:7628597-7629292 GCF_000299155.1 Elephantulus edwardii
GGACTGACATCGGAGTTGGAGGGACAATGAGAAAGATGGGATGGATGGATAGATAGATAGATAGATAGATAGATAGATAGATAGATAGATAGATAATAAAGTAAGAAAACTGAAATAGATGAGGGAGAAAACTGTTTAAAAGGGATATGTGATTCGGTATTATTGTCATGACAGGAGTCCAGAATGAAGACTGCATAGTGGAGTGGACCTGGGAGGAGGGATTGTAAAACAATTAAATAATTTTTCTTTTACTTTCAAGGAGAAGAGGGTATTAGGGCAGAGGGGTGGGAGGGATAAAAGTGCAAAAATGAATGAGTGGAAATCTAAAGTCTGCAAATTTTCATTAATAATAATAATAATAATAATAATAATAATTCCATATAACCCAGCTATTCCACTGCTTAGAATATACTCTGAGAAAATGAAAACTGAGGCACAGAGATTTGTACATGGTGTACACAGTAGCATTATTCACCATCAAAGAACATGGAAGCAACACAAATGTCCAACCATAATCAAATGGATTGAGAAGTTATGTTACATTCACATAATGGAATACTATGCAGCATGCAGGAAAATGATTTTGTAAATTACTACCTAACTAGAATGTCTATCTGTGTTTCATTGATTATGCAAAGGCATTTGACTGTGTGGATCATAACAAACTGTGGCTGACTCTGAGAAGAATGGGAATC
>NW_006399818.1:7629434-7630498 GCF_000299155.1 Elephantulus edwardii
CACAGTCAAATGCCTTTGCATAATCAATGAAACACAGATAGACAGT
This sequence comes from Elephantulus edwardii, assembly GCF_000299155.1. Classification (NCBI taxonomy): domain Eukaryota; kingdom Metazoa; phylum Chordata; class Mammalia; order Macroscelidea; family Macroscelididae; genus Elephantulus; species Elephantulus edwardii. The sequence continues at coordinate 7,629,481 of NW_006399818.1, forward strand.
GTTCTGGTATTCTCTGCTTTCAGCTAAGGTCCATCTAACATCAGCTACAATATCCCTAGTACCACAACCCCTTCTAAACCCAGCCTAGACTTCCAGCAGCTCTCTGCTGATGTGCTGTTCCAGTCGTTTTTGGAAAATCTTCAGTAGAATCTTGCTTGCATGTGAAATCAATGATGTTGTTCTGTAGTTTCCGCACTCAGTTGGTTCACCCTTCTTTGGAATGGGAACAAATATAGATCTCTTCCAGTTAGTTGGCCAATTGGTTGTTCTCCAGATTTCCTAGCACAACTTGGTGAGCACATCCAGGGCAGCATCTGTTAGCTGAAATATGTCAATTGGTATACCATCTATTCTGGGGGCCTTGTTCTTTGCTATTTCCTTCAAAGCAGCTTAAACTTCTTCCTTCATCACCATAGGCTCTTGCTCAAGTGTTATTTCACTAAATTCTGTATCTGCCAATTCCTTTCACTACAATGATTCAGTATATTCCTTCCATCTTCTTCTAATACCTCCTGGATCATTTAATATTCTGCCTAAATCGTCCTTGATTACAGCAACTTGGGGTTTGAATTTGTTCTTCAATTCCTTGAGCTTAAGAAATGCTGAACATGTTCAACCCGTTTGATTTTCTGAATCTAGCTCCTCGCACATTTCTTTGTAATATTTTGCTTTGTCATTCCGTGCTGCCTTTTGGAATCTTCTGTTCAGCTCTTTAGTATCTTGAATTCTTTCTTGTGCTTTAACACTACGCTTCAGTGCAATCTTCAGAGTTTCTTCTGACATCCATTTTGGTCTTTTCTTCCTCTCTGTCTTTGTAATGAACGTTTGCACTCTTCTACGATGATACACTTGATATCCTCCCACAACTCATCTGGTCTTCGCTCATTAGTGTTCAAGGCCTCAAACCTGTTCCTGAGGTGATTCTGAAATTCAGGTGGTATGAAATCAAAGTCATATTTTGGCTCCTATAGATTTGGTTTAATTTTCCTCAGCTTCAGCTTGAACTTGCATATGAGTA
>NW_006399818.1:7631268-7643210 GCF_000299155.1 Elephantulus edwardii
ATTTCCGGTGTGAAATACAATGTATTCAAACTTTGTAAATAAATCAGTATATAATAAAATAAAAAAAGAAATATATTTGCAATGACTAAATAATTTATCCTATATAAGTCAATCATTTATTAACCTCATTTCTGTTACCATGTCCATAATATCTGACTACCATTCCTTCCCATCTTTTACATTCCAGTCACCAATTATTAATGAACCTTGATAGCATGCTTGATCAATTTCTAACTGTAAAAGTTTGTGGTTCTGTGAGATACCATACTACTCCACTAGCAGTGGTGAAGTTTAGCAGGACAGTAAGCAATAAATGTTGGAAAGGATATGGAGAGGTGAGAACTCTCACGCACTGTGGGACTGTAAATGGTACAGTCACTATGAAAGGCAGTTTGTCATTTCCTCAAAAAGCTGAACATAGAAACTCCGTATGACCCCACTATTGCACTACTAGGAATATAATCCAAGGAAATTAGAACTGAGACACAAATAGAGACTTGTACATCAATGTTCACAGCAGGGTTACCATCACAAGATCATAGAAACAGCCCAAATGTCCAATGACAATCAAATGAATTGAGAAAGTGTTGTACATTCATTTACAAACTGGAATACTTTGTAGAACTCACAAGTAAAACCTTAAAAAAACATTATATAACTTGGGAGAGACTGAAGAGCATTATTCTGAGTGAACTAACTCAGTCTCAGAAGGACAAATACTGTGTGAGATCATTATTGTAAAAATGGAAAGATAACTAATAAAGCATGTATGAGGATACAAAGGGGGAAGAGGTGGGAACAGAGGTGAAAATGGGTAGAAATGAAATCACAGGGCTGCTCAGTTTGGTGGGTTGAGGGGTTGGGTAAAGGAAATGAGAATGATCTGACAGGGACCTGAAAATGCAGGATAATGATGAGCATCGTCCAATGGTGATTCATTTTATAAACATAATGAATGGCAATGACTGTATGAAACACAATGTGGATGAAGAATAGTGTGAAACACAATACAAACAAACTTTGTAAGCAAATCAATATAAAATAAAACTAAAAAGTTGGTGGTGGTTGTTGTTTGTTGATGAATATAAAGTAAACCATTGTTGATCTTCCAGTTGGTTTTCAGAGGCCATACATCACATGGGAGCAATTAATCCATCTTCCTTTGGAGAGACACTGGTGTGTCTGAGCCATATGCCTTTGGGATTGCAGCATAGCTTCCTACCAGTAAGCTACCACAGTTCCAGTTTCCTCAATGTGTAAGCTGAGCAAATCATTTGAGAAGCTGGACTTTTTATGAAGAAGAGTGTGTCATCAGGATTGGAGGAAATCTCATCAACAACCTTTGGTACACAGATGACAAAAACACCAAAGCTGAGGAGGACTTCAAGCTTTGCTGGAGAAGGTCAAGGATTATAGCCTTCAACACGGATTACATCTCAACATGAAGAAAGCAAAGATTTTCACCACCAGGCCAACAGGTAACATCATGATAAATGGAGAAAATACTGAACTTGTCAACAATTTCATCTCATTTAGATCCACAATTAATATCCTTTGAGTATTCAAGAAATCAAAAGAATAGTTGCAGTAGGAAAATCTGCTGTCAGAATGTCTCCAAAAAACAATGATGTCAGCTTAATGACTAAGGCGCACCTGATTCAAGTCATGGTCTTCTCAATTGTTCATAATGCTTCTGAGAGTTGGACAATGACTAAGGGTAACAGAAGAAAAACTAATGCCTTTGAGTACTGAATATTCCATGGACTGCCAAAAGAATAACCAAGTCTGTCTTAGAGGAAATGAAAACAGGGTGCTTTTGGAGGCAAAGATTGTAAAACTCCATCTCACATATATTGAGCAGGTTATTAGAATGGGTGGTCCTTGGAGAAAGACCTCATGCATGGAAGGGTAAAGGGTCAGCATAAGAGAGGATGGACCACAATAAGATAGACTGATACAGAGACTTGTAACAATAGGCTCATGTATATCAGAGATGGTGAGGATTGCACAGGATAGGACAGGGTTAAATTCTCCTGTTCATGGTGTCACTATGAGTTACAATCAACTGGACAGCACATAACAACAAAGCATCAGTGACAAGGAGTGGTGCTGCCAACACAGAGGAACTCAATTCAAATCCACTGGCTGCTCCAGAGAATAAAAATAGGCAATATTCTTCCATGCATTTTATACCCTCTGAAAATCTATTGAAGGATAAGCTCTGAGTCAGTTTCCACTCAAATGCACATAATAAGCATATACCAAATGTTGGTGAGAATCTGAATCAACTATTACTCTCACGCTGCTTCTGGGAATTATAAAATCAAACAACTATTTTGGAAAACCCTTTAGCTGTTTCTTTAAAAGTCACTTATTCATCTATTCTGTGGCCCAACAATCTGTCTCTCAATATCTAAATGAAAGCGCATGTCTAGAAAAGTATTTTATACCAGGATTCATAACACAGAATGCTTAATCTTAAGGGTAAGTAACAGGAACCAAGAGAAATAAGCATCAACAGGAATACTGATAAGCAAATGATTTTAATTGAGTGGAATACTGTGGAGAAAAAAAGAAAAAAGGATCAACATGAATGGATCTCAAAACCATAATGTTAAGCTAACTCCAACCCCCACCTCCTCCCTTAAACACCATAGGATACCATTTACAAAGAGTCAAGCACAGGCAACCCAGATCCATAGAGATAAAAATGGTTGTTCCCGAGTGGGGGCAAATAGTTGGAAAGAAGCAGGAAGGAAACTTGAAAGATGACTGCATTATCTCACATTGTCTAAATTCATCAAACAGGACAGAGCAAGTTTTTGTTGTTTTTCACAGGGCTGCTGTGGGCTGCGGTTGACATGATGGCACCTAACAGAAAGAACATACACTCAAGACCTATTTTTACTTTAACATAATATTGTTCTATACTTGAAAGACTACTTTAAAGTATTTGGAAAACATATTACTTTTGGGGGAAAATGGTCATTCTATCGACTTTAGCAGGGCGTTCTACTGCTCTAGTGGGTAGGGAGTAATGTTGCCAACCATAAAGTAGGTGGTTAGAATCCACCAGCTTCTCTGAGGGAGAAAGATGGACAGTTCCATCCCCTGCCATTTATAGCCCCTGCAAAACTGACAGAGTCATGAGTCTGTTCCTACTCTATAGAACATGATCATGATAACAACACCACAACTGAAAATCAATGTATTTCATGCTTCTGTTAGGAACAAGATAATCCCCTACAAAGAATTCATGAAAATATTTCAAAGCCAATTCATGTTCTATAAAATTCTTTGGTAGTATAAGCAACAGAAAAACTAAGTCAATATTGTTAAGTGCCACCCAGTTGGAACTGACTCACCGCTAACCTCTCAGTGGGCTTTCCAAAGCTGTAAATTGCATAGCACTTCCCATCGTTCTCCATTGGAACAGCTGTGGGTGTTGCACTGCCTGCTTTTAGATTGGAAGTACAACTCCTTAGCCCCCAGAACCTCCAAATGAAGTCACTTGAACCAATATGTTCCCCCAAAGGTAGTATCTTTTGAAACAGTCTTTCAAATACAAAAACATTATTATTTTGAGGTTCAAGCATATTAACCCAGCTGTACAGGCTTCTGGATTACACAATGAAACAAAGAATCATCTTAGTTTCTTATAAATATTTCAGTCATTATGTATTGAAATCAGAATGCTTCACAATCTGGAGAAATTAAAGACATGGGAAAAAATCTGAAAAACCAAAGCTAAAAGCTAACACACAGAAAGAAGAATCCACATGAGTTAGTAAATATGACAAATAAAAAGTCTACAAAGTACTGAACAGTTTTCAGAATCCAGTTAATGGCTGTTCTAGTCAGAAACACAAGCAATGTGTCATCAGTCCTTTTCATACAGAAATCAAGGGCTTTTGCTTTAAAGTGGATACTCTTTTGCTTTACATAGAACGCCACTGGAAAACAGACTTGATAAAGGGATGTCTGAGGCAGAGGTGATACAGCCAGTATACTAGCCCTGGCTAAGAAACCCCTATTTGCACTAAGGAAAATCAAAACTTTGACATTTTCTCACTTATTCCATATCATTCTTCCCTCAATGAAAAGACTGAACACAGCTGAGACTGTTCAAATAAAGAAATGTAAATTTATGAACATGGATGGCATTTATATTTTTAATTTCAAGGTTCATCATCAATTTTAAGAGTAAAATTATCATTTCAATCATGCTATTAATTTCTCATTAGTAACTGGAAAAATAAAAGTTTGAATACCCAGAAGTCAATCTCATTTTACATTTCTTTCTTTGCCAGACAGGAAGCCGAAATTAGCAAACACTTTAGAGAATTAAAACTGTGATCAAAATATAGGCTGTTATATAAGCTAACCAATAATTTTCTTTTCTTTTCTTTGGAACACTAGCTCTCAACATATTTCCAGCCCTGACACACCTGTGATTTGTGAGAACACACCAGGGAGTCTACAATCTGTCCATTGTGCCAGCCTCTATCCATACCCCCTGCTCTTCAAACCTTTTCCTCAAACCATGCGCCCTAAGCCAACACTCCCTCATAATTACTTCCACTTGAATCTTTCTATTTCCTCCTTCCCACAATGAATGGGGAGCCCCAGGAGATCCGAACCATAATAGGAAACAAGTAATTCACCAGAGTCTCTGGGGCAAAAGGAAAAGCAGTTCATTTGAGGTTATATTATCTCCCAATTATACACACTCACTGTTGTTCAATTACATTTGCACTTACAGGCTACACTGGTTCTAATTTAAATGCCATCAGCCTTAGTTTCTTGACTATCTAATTTCTTTTCCCTCCATTTTTTATCCTTCTGTAAATCACCATCATTATATCTAAAAAAAGGAAGTCGGTGTTCATTACTTTCACAAACATAACTCACAGAATAAAACAATGGAATCAAAAGAGAATATTTTGGCTTTAACATTACTTTTTATTTTCTTCAAAGATTACACGCTGCTAACTGAAAGCTTACCAGTTCAAATCTGCTAGATGCTCCTCGGGAAAAATATGGGCAATCCCCTTCCACGAAGATTTGCAGCCTCAGAAATCTGATAGAGGGTCACTATGAGCCCAAAGTGACTCAGTGAAGGTGAGTTTAAAAAGAATTGATGTCTGTGAGCTGCAGTGCCGGAGAAAAGTATTGAATATACCATAGACTTCCAGAAGAAAAAAATAGGTTTATTCTACAGAGGACGAAACCAGGCTACTCCTTGAAGGCAAGGATTCTGAGCCTTTGTCTGACATTCTTTGGACATGTTGCAATGAGAGATGTCAAGCTTGAAAGGGTGGAGGGACAGAGAAAGAGAGGAAGACCATCCATGAGACAGATTGATTTGGTGATGGGGTAATGAAGATAGATGTATCAGAGACAAAAAGGTTGGCACAGGATAGAGCAGGTTTCAGGGCTGTTGTATATACTGTTGCTATGAGTCACAAGCGACTCAAAAGCACATAACAACAACAAAATATGTACAGTGCAGAAAGATAGGATACCTCAGGATCATGCAATTTCAATCTGTTGTACAAGATCACTCACTATATTGCTGTTATGTGCCATTGAGTTGCCCATGACTCATAGTAACCCTGTGTGTAACATTTCTGAAGCCTGCCCTGTCCTGACCCAGGCTCACTCACTCTGATACGCATACGCTCATTGCCCCAGTTACTGTATCAATTAATCTCAACAAGGGTTTTCCTCTCCTGTGCTATCTCTACAACCTTCCAAGAACGATGGCCTTCTCCAAATACCAATCCTTTTTGTACATGTGCCCAAACTGTATGAGATGGAGCTTCAAAATCCTAGCCTCCAAAGAGAAATTTTCTTTCACCCTCTTTAAGACAGACCTATTTATTTTCTTGGTGGTACACAGTATGTTCAAGACTCTTTTCCAACACCACAACTGAAAGGCATCAATTCTTCTTCAATCATCCTTAGTCACTGTTAAGCTCTCTGATGCAAGATCATTATTTTTGTTGTTGTTGTTATGTGCCATCGAGTCGCTTGCAACACATAGTGACCCTATAGTCTGAAACAGCAGCGATCACTATAGTCTGAGTCAAATCAATTGCACAATACCATAACCAAATATTCACAGAATTTACAGAATAACGTCTTTTGGAGATGATTAGATTATATGACAATTCATTAGAGATCTATCTATCTCTCCACCTAGCACATAACTGTATTTCATTCTTTAAATGTTCAAGTACATTTACAATAGAGAACTTCTGTATAAATTTGCTTTTGCATAGTGATAGATTTTATTTCATAAGACTAATTCTTACCTAAGTAGTTCAAAATGCTTGAAATACAGCAGGTGCACAACACTACCAGAAGCAGCTTCATATAATAAGAGAATGAAGGACAACAAAAGATGACATTTAGCATCTAAATGTGCATTTAATGAAGCTTATTTTTTGAGGCACATGGACTAGATAAAATATCCCTTTAAAAACTGAAGAGGGTTTGTTTTGTTTCCCCAAGCAAACGCTGTATGAAAAATACTTTCATCTAAATTACTTTCAGTTTGTAAGTTTCATCATCATAATGACGTGTCCATTTAGACATCAGGAGTACTTTTCTAATCCTCTGTACAAGAAGATTGAGGCATCTACTGTAGTAAAGAAAGAAGCTGTTGTTGAATACTATCAAGTTGGAACTGATGCATAGCTGGCTTCTAGTGGGTTTTCAGGGGTGGCAAATTTCATGAGAGGAGATTGTCCATCATCTTGCCATTGAGTAGTTGTTGTTATGTGTCATCTAGTTGCCTGCGACTCATAGCAACCCTATGTACAGCAGCTCTGAAGTCTGCCCTGTCCTGAGCCAGTCTCACTGATTCTGACATACCCAACCCCATTGCCCTAATTACTGTATCAGTCCATCTCTTCTGGGGTCTTCCTTTCTTGCACTGTCTCTCCTCCCTTCTGAGAATGATGTCCTTCTCCAAGGATCCTGGCCACATGCCCAAACTATGTGAACTAGAACTTCAAAATCCTAACCTCCAAGGAAACACTTGGTTTCATCCTCTCCAAGACAGACCTATTTGTTTTATTGGCAGTCCATGGCACATTCAATATTCTTCTCCAGCACCACAATTCAAAGGCACCCATTCTTCTGTCATCCTTAGTCTTGTCTAGTTCTGCAATGCATAACAAGTAATTGTGAAGACCATGGCCTGGATTGTTGTTGTTTGTTGTTAGGTGTCGTCGAGTTGTAGACGACTCATAGCGACCCTATGAATGAAAGGCCTGAGCACTGTTCGTACATAGAGTTTCTGGAGGCAAGCCATTTTGGAAGTGGATGTCGCTCCTGCTTCCAGGCTTGTTTTAGTCGGGAAGCTCCAGCAAACACTGTCCACCATGGGTACCCATTACCATGATTGGCACATCACCGTCACAGTGTTCAGCATCACAGCAACCACGAGTTACCTCTGTGCACAGACCAGTGCTATATCACCTAGAAGAATGTTTGGCAGGAAAACAATCTGAACCCACCCTGAGGGCTGCAGATTAAAACCACCCACCTTCAGCTCGGTAGCATAACATTCTGTCCACTAGATGGCCTGGATTAGGCACACCTTAATCTCTAGACTGACATTGTTGCAGTTCAGTACTCTGGAGAGAGTCTCTGACAGTAAATTTTCCCAATACAAGCTGGTAGATTTGAACTGCCTACCTCTGTGTCAATGGCGCAAATCCTGACCTACTATGCCACCATAGATAGCTCCCTACAGGAAGAGAAAAGAACGTCAAATATTTTGGACTATTTAGCTCCTTGGAGTGCTAACATCCTTATGTATAACAATAGAACACAATACTCTCGGAATTGGTGAAGATCAATGAAGCAAATGATGGAAATTTTTCTATAAACTATCATGGATATGCAAAGTTAAAAAATCATTTATTGGATGAATAATGATAGGATGTTAATGATAACAAACATAATAAAAATAAATTCTATTAAGCAAATTGCTCATTTACATCAAAACAACCTTGAAGGAGTTGTTTACCCTCCCATTGGCCCACCAGGCTTCTCACACTAGATAGATAGATAGATAGATAGATAGATAGATAGATAGATAGATAGATACATGCATACATACATACATACATGATAGATAGATAGATAGATAGATAGATAGATAGATAGATAGATAGATATGAAAGCGGCTGAGGCATGGCATTGATTGGATCTGAATCATCCTCGCCTGAATTTCAGGAGGCCGCTTCAGACTGAGCTAGGTTGTGAACACCATCAATTCCGTGTTCTAGGTCCATCTGTTGGCAAAAATATAATGCAAACAGCTTCAAAAGTGCTATTTTCAATAAAATATCACAGAACAGCTTGTCCCAATGATATTTCTAAAGCTTGCCTGCAAACCGCCTACTGGGAAATCCAATAGAAAGAAATGGGGGAAGAGAAAGAAACCCATTCAGAGAAGTGACAGGAAGGGGAGGGGGAGAACAAAGGGTAGGGAATAGTTAGAGGTAGGAGAACACCTGAGGGGAGAAAGAAGCAGTGAGCACTTTAATATCAGGTACTGGCAAAATTAGCTAGAAACCATAAGGAATAGAGAATTTTAAAAAAAATACATGAAAAACTAGGTAAAGGGACAGTAGAAAAAGGACCACAAATAATGCAGAATGTCAAGAGAAATGAAAAGAAAAAGAGTACAAAATACCAGGAAGTATGTGACAACAGCTCAATGATTGGAGCACAATTATTAAAATGTTGAGGGAAGAAAATTAGATGAATTCTTTTTGTCTAAGCGTCATGTATTTCTTCAAATAGCATTCAGGATAATTCCCGCTCCCCACTGCCACAACCACCCTAAGGCTAATGATGATAAAGAGTTGTTCTGCCAACCCAAAAGCAGATGGTTTGAATCTACCAGATTTTCTGCAAGAGAGAGATCAAAATATCTCCTTCCATGCAATTTACAGCTTCTGAAAACTCACACAGGGTCGGCTAAGAATCAGTTTTACATGGAAGGCATATAACAATGATAAAAATATCAATGCCTTTCCCTAACTCCTCAATCCCATTTAATGTCTGGTTTATGTACCATAAGAAAACTCAGATATTTCAGTATTTGGATAAAGCATGTACAGATTCAGAAACAAAACACGCTCTCATGCAGATGATATCACTCGAGGCTCTTACCTGGGGTCGAATAACTTTTACAATATTTTTGAGGGCAGTGTCGGGAGATGGAGGTGAGCAATCAGGAGTTGGGCCTGTTGAGCTGTTTCTATGGTTACTGGTTCCTGGAGCAGTAATTGCTACCTCTGAGGCATTATCTGTGAATAAAAATAGAAACTCCATGAACCTAAACATTCACTTTACCTTGCAAGACTTGAACTTACTTTTGTGAACATTGACTGAGATTTCAACTTAAAATTCCCATCTAACAAGGTTTTAATGAAGGCTATGCATAGTGGTTTTAATTGGTTTTGGTCAAAAAGTCTTCTAAGTGGTATAGCCCTGCTTGTCCATTTGCTGTTCAGAGGTTACTCATGGTTGATGTGATTCTGAACACTGTGACATTGATATGTCTAATGTTGTAATGGTTACCCATGGTGGACAGTGTTTGGTGGAGCTCCCCGATTAAAACAAGCTTGGAAGCAGGAATGGCATCCACTTCTGTAATAGCTTGCATCTGGAAACTATGAACTTGGAGAAATGATGTAATTATACAAGTGTTCAGGTCTTTCGTTCATAGAGTCACTATGAATCATCTACGACTCGACGGCACTTAACAACAACAACAATATGCGTAATGGTACATTTTAAAGATACTGCTTATTTCAGTTTTGTTACTTCAAACTGGCCAATATAATTACCTTTAGTATTGTTTCAAGAACGGTAAGTATTGTTCAATTCATAAAGCTTCATAATCTAGCATAGCTATTAATACTGCCATTACTAAAGAATATATCATTTCTTTAAAAAGCTTAATTGTTTTCCTCCTGAAAACACTCAAATAAATAATAAGCATTACTAAAGTAGGAGTTTCACATGACTCTGTTCTGTAAAACTTAAAATTCAGGTCTTCTCATATTGCTTCTTCCCAAAAACCCCTGAAGCACAAGAAAGTGTTCTAAAAATTACATTTACTCAAAAAGACTTTGTATAAAGGAAAGAAACAGTTTGGGACAAAGTTATCACTGCTAGATAAGCAAGTCCTTCCATTATTTTGTATATATGCACAAAATTAAAATGAATGAAATCTCAACAGTCTCAATCGTTCCTTGTGTTCAGTGCTGGGGGTGGTGGATAAAGAATGCGATGCCTTGAAAATCAGCAATATGCGTTATATTTTCTTCTTAAATGTATATTAAAACAAAATAACAGCAAAGATACAGTTTTGGAACATTTAAAATGCTTAGAAAAGATGAAAACTTTTCTATAAATAATTCCCACCAGCACATAGGAAAATCAGGCTATTTTAGCCACAATCTTTGGCAATCCTTTATAGCTTTTTATGAAAACTGTTGCAAGCTCAAATTGGAAGAAAAAAATCCACTTTCCTGTTATGTTTTAATTAGTTCTAAATAATTTTCTGCCTTAGACAGCTGAACTGATGTCGAAGAGACCAAAACTGTGAATTCTATAAAACTAGCAAGTTTCTCTGTTCTGTGATCATTGTCTGCTATTCTAGCTGAAAATAAATAATTTATGAAGTCACCTTTGGCTCATGAAAAAGAGCACAGATTCTCATAAAATCTACCTAACACATAAAAATATAATTCAGTCTCTCTGGAGACTCCAGGAAGAGGCTCAGGAAACCAGTAACACAAGTGCATTAAACACATCATTCATAAAATAAGTTTGTCAAGTCTCAGGAGCTAACTTCAAGATTTCATAGATGAAGTGAGATTTGGATTGGACTTCCAGAATAGATAAGGGTCATAAAAAAAAGTTTACATGGTGGTCTTCTTAGTAGGCTAGATTAATATTAGGAAAGACCAAAACAGATAAAATACCATGCAGCAAAAAAATGAAATTATATTCTCACTTTCTAGGTATTCTTTCTTTGTGTCATTAATTTATGATACATTTAAAGACACTGATGGAATCATTGCTGATGCCAGATAGGTCTTGGCTGGAAGCAGAGAATATAAAAAAGCTGCTTGCTTGTGTTATTTACAATGCAAAAGCTTTTGATGGTGTAGATCATAAAAAAATTATGGATAACATTAAAAATAGTGGGAATCTCAGAACACTTAAAAGTCCTTAAGCAAAACCTAATCATAAACCAAGAAGCAGTTGTCTGAACAGAACAAGGGGACACTGCAAGGATTAAGATCAGGAAAGTTGTGTGTCAAGGTTGCATCCTTTCTATTCAAATTCAAATCCTATTCAAATTTATATACAGAGCAAAAAAATTGAAATTCTGGATTATGTGAAGAAGAATGTAGCATCAGGATCATAGGAGGAATCATTAAAAACCTGGGTTATGCAGATGATACAACCGTAGAAAGTGAATACAACAGGAAACACATGCTGCAGAAGATCAAAGACTGCAGTTTAGAATCTGGATTACATCTTACTATCAAGAAAACAAATATTCTTACTACTGGATGAACAGGCAAAATCATGATAGATGGGGAACATACTGAAGTTGTTAATTACTTCATTTTACTTGGATCCACAATCAATATCCATGGTGACAACAATCAAGGAATCAAAGGAGTTGCATTGGAAAAATCTACCATCAGGGACTTCTCCAACGTAATAAAAGGCAAGGATATCTCTTTAAAGAGCAAGGTGTTCCAAGTATAAGCCATGGGATTCTCAATTGCTTCCTATGCATCTGAAAATTGGATAGCGAATAGAGATGACAGTAGGAGAGGCATTGCCTTTGAATTGAGTTGTTGAAGAAGAGTACTGAATATTCCATGGATTGC
>NW_006399818.1:7645690-7648160 GCF_000299155.1 Elephantulus edwardii
AAAGCAAAAAGACTACAGCATTGGGAATTCTGCTGTCTGAGACCTCTGACATTGCTAAGGAGCAATGGTGTCAGTCTAGAGACAAAGATGCGTCCAGCTCATGTCATGCTATTCATCAGAGAGCTGAATAGTGACTAATGATGACAGAAGAATTGAGTTGTGGAATAATATTCTACTGTGTGAGTTTGATACAGTTTTAAAATCCATTCATTTGTTAATGGGCAGTTGGGATGATTCCATCTCTTAACTATTGTGAATAACACACAACAAACAAGGATGTGCATACCTTTGTTTGACTCATAACAGTGGTTTATTCTCAGTAGTGGGATAGCTGGGTCAAATGATATTTCTAACTTTTTGAGAAAGCACCCTTCCTGGTGGGCTCTGCAGCCACAGACAACTTTGTCACAGAATCAGAAAGCAAGGAATTAGTAACCAAGAGATTCAAAGTATGGGGGTCTGAATCTCCTTGAGAGAAAGATAGGCAGTTTCCTCCCGTTAAGATTTACAGCCTCAGAAACCTGGTGGAGGGTCACAAAGAGTCAGAACAACTTGACTGGACAGTGAGTTTTCCATTTTTGATGGTGTCATTGTTGCCTGCTGTTGTCTCCTCCCACCCTACCTTCATGTGATTCTCTGTATGCTGGGGTGGAATTAGGTGCCAAAGTAGGATTTCGAATGGTTGGCTGGTTTTGGGTTTGAGGATTTTTTTTAGAGTTAGTTTACCAAGCCTTTCTACTGAGGCACTTCTAGGTGGACACAAACCTCCAACCATTTCATTAGCACCTGAACATGTTAGCAAGTTGCATCCCTCAGGGATTTCAAGAATGATGATAATACCTAAGAGAATGAATTCTATAGAGGCACTATGTTACATTACTATAACTGTAGCAAATACACTAATTAACATAAGAAGGTTGTTGTGTACTGTCAAGTTGGAACTGACTCAGAGATGACAATTGAGCAGGTTTTCAGAAGCTGTATATCACAAGGGAAGAGGTTACTACATTTTCTCTCATGTAGCAGTTGGTTGATTCAAACCAGGTTCCTTTTGGTTGGCAGTGAAACTTCTTTCTACCAGCTATCAGAGCTCCTTAGGTAAGAAGGAGGCTTACATAATTATGACAATAGTTGTTAATGCTATTGTTATGTGCCATCGAGTTGCCTGCAACTCATAGTGACCCTATGTACAGCAGCCCTAAACCCTGGCCTGTCCTGTGCCAGTCTCACTATCTCTGACACACCTACCCTGATAACCCCAATCACTGAATCAATCAACCTCATAGAGGGTCCTCTGCTCCTGCACTGTCCCTCCAACCTCCCCAGCTTGAGGTTCTTCTCCAAGGACTGTTCTCTCCTTGTATGTACACAGTATGTCAGACGAAGCTTCAGAATCCTTGCCTTCAAGGATCAGCTTGGTTTAACCCTCTCAAGGCTGAACCTGTTTGCTCTCCTAGCAGTCCATGGTACCCTCAACACTCTTCTCCAACATCACAGCTTAAAGGCATCAATTCTCCTTTTATCCTCCCTACTCATTCATTGTCCAGCTCTCTGATACATAGCAAGTGACTGCAAAGAGCATGGCCTGTATCAGGTACACCTTAGTCTCCAGAGTGACACTATTGCTCTTCAGTACTTTGGAGAGGTCTCTAACAGCAGACTTTCCCATAACAATATGTCTTTTAATTTCCTGGCTGCTGGTGTCAAGAGTGTTGACTGTGGAGCCAAGCAAACGAAAGCTGTTAACAATCTTAGTCTCTTTGCCACCCATCCTGATTCTGCCAATTGGCCCAGTGGTAAGAATCTTTGTCTTCTTGATATTGAGCCTCAGTCCATATTGAAGCCTGCTGTCCTTGACCTTCTGCAGCAAACACTTCAGGTTCTCATCAGTCTCACCAAGCAGGGTTGTATCATCCACATAATGCAGACTATTGATGAATCTTCCACCAATCATGATGCAACACTTCTCATATAGCCCAGCCTTCCGGATAATCTGTTCTGTATATAGGTTGAAAATGTATGGAGATAGGACACACCCCTGGCATACACCCTTCCCGACCTTGAACCATGCAGCATTTTCTTGCTCTGTTCTGACGACTGCCTCCTGGTCCAAGTAGAGGTTTCACATTAGCATGATCAAGTGTTCTGGGATTCCCATTCTTCTCAGAGTCAGCCACAGTTTGTTGTGTTCCACACAGTCAAATATCTTTACATAATCAATGAAACACAGATAGAAATTCCTCTGGCACTCCCTGCTTTCAGTCAAGATCCATCTAACATTAGCTACAGTTCTGGTGGCCTAGTGGGTAATGAGTTGTGTTGCAAACAAAATTAGGAGGTTTGCATCCACTAGCTGTTCCATAGGAGAAAGATGGGCAATTCCCGCCTATGCAGTTTACATTTTCTAAAGGTTTGCTGGAGGATCAGCTATGAGTTGGTTTCAATTTGACATTAGCAGACTTCAAAAATA
>NW_006399818.1:7649426-7654968 GCF_000299155.1 Elephantulus edwardii
GTTTTTGGATAATCTTCAGTAGAATCTTGCTTGCATGTGAAATCAATGATATTATTCTATAGTTTTGATACAAAACATAAAACTGAAAAAAGCTATTAAAGAAAATGCTTATAGAAAAATCTACTGAACTCAAATAGTTGTTGTTTTATATGCTATCGATAGGCTTGTGACTCACTATGATCCTATGTACAATAGTTCTGAACTCTGCTCTATCTGAAGCACATTTTGTCACCACCAACACATCTACTCCAATTATCCCAGTCACTAAGTAAATCCATCTCATCCAGGGTCTTCCTCTTTTGTGTGGTCCCTCCACTCTTCCAAGTATGATGTCCTTCTCCAAGGATTGGTCTGTCCTGGCAACATGCTCAAAGTATGTGAGATCGATTTTCAAAATCCTTGCTTTCAAGAAACAGCCTGGTTTCACACTTTTCAGGACAGAACTGTTTGTTCTCTTAGCAGTGCACCTCAAATTCTCCTTAGTTTCAGCAAGCAAGATTTTGTCATCTGTATAATGCAGATCATTGATGAGTATTCCTCCAATCCTGATGCCATTATAGTACTGTATCAAGAAAACCTAAATAGAAAGACTGTCAATTTAAAGACAAAGGTAAACCTTAACCAAATAATGACATTTTCAATTATTTCGTATGCAATTTGAAAGTTGGGCAAATACAAAACAGAACCTAAAAAAGAACTAATGTGTAACTATAATGAATCATGTTTTTATTAAATTTTCCAAGTGAGCAAAACCCAGATGAGCTGTGGAAGGATATCAAGAATATCATCTATGAAGAATACAAAAGGTCATTATTACAAAGACAAAGGAAAAAGAAAAACCAAGATGAATGTCAGAAGAGATGCCAAATATTGCATTACTGCACCAAAAAGCCAAAGCAAAGGAAAGAAATCAAGACATTAAGGATCTGAACAGAAAATTTCAAAGGGCATCTCAAGAAGATAAAGAAAAGTATTATAATGAAATGTGCGGAGAGCTAGAGATGGAAAATCAAAAGAGATGAACTTGCTCAGCATTTCTTAAGCTGAAAAAAGTGAAGAACAATTGAAGCTTTCAATTGTAATACTTAAGGATACTGTGGGCAGAATGTTGAATGTCCAAGAAACATTAAAAAAATGAAAGGAGTACACAGAGACAGTATACCAAAAAGAACTGACTGACATAGAAGAATTTCCCAAGACAACATATGATCAAGAGGCAGTGGTGATGAAGGACGAAGTTCAGACTGCTCCGAAGGGTTTGGCAAAAATAAAGGCCCCAGGAATTGACAGCATGCAAAATTACATATTTCAACAGATAGATGCTGTTTTGGATGTACTCACCAGATTGTGTGAAGAAATATGGAGGAAACTACCTGTCCAGCTGACAAAAGAGATCCATATTAATTCCCATTCCAAAAAAAATGTGATCCAAAAGAGTGTAGAGATTATCAAACAACATGATTGGTATCACAAACATGCAAGATCCTGCTGAAAGTTATCCAGAGATGACTAGAACAATATATCAACAGAGAACTTCCAATTGTGCAGGCTGAATTTAGAAAGGTCATAGAACTAAAGACATTATAGTCAAGGTTAAATGGATCTTAGATAAACACAAAGAGTACCAGAGAAATGTCTTCATGTTTCATTGACTGCAAAGGCAATTGACTGTAAATCACAACAAATTGTGACCAACCTTGACATGGATGGGAATCTCAGAACTCTTACTGTGCTTATGTGAAACCTATACTTGGACTAGTCGACAGTCATTAGAACAGAGCAAGGAAACACTATATGATTCAAGATTGGGGAAATTTTGTGCCAGGGATACAGCCTATCTACATGGGGGAGGAATTAGGACTGGAGGAAGATTCACTGCTGAAACTGAAGAGGAAATCAGTTGTTTGTTGTAGAAAGTCAAGGGCTGTAGACTTCAATGTAGATTGAAGGTCAACATCAAGAAAACAAAGGTTCTCACTACTGGTACAAATGGCAGCAGTATGATAAGTGGAGAAGAGACTAAGATTGTTAACAGCTTTAGCTTACTTGGTTCCACAATCAATAGGCTTGGTACCAGTTGTCAAGAAATTAAACGATGAATTGCATTGGGGAAATCTGTTGGGGACCTTTCCAGAGTACTGAACAGAAACTATATGTTAGTCTAGAGACTAAGGTGCACCTAATCCAAGCCTTGGTCTTCGCAATTACTTGCTATACAACAAAGAACTGTACAATGAGTAAGGACGATAGAAGAACTAATACCTTTCCATTGTGGTGCTTGAGAAGAGCACTGAATACATTATGGACTTCTTTTTTTTTTTTTTTAAGAAACTGAATCCAGTTTAATTAATTAATTACATCAGAGATTTCTGTGATAGACAGATATTCAAGTCAAATCATTAGCAGCAGCAGCAGAAAGAGAGGAGAACCAGAGACCCACATTAAACATAGCTGAACCATTATCTAATATCTAACCAATATCTAACCATTGAGCCAGAGCTGAAAGCTTTTGCTTAAGCTTATTAGTGGTTGGGTGAGAGTAGGTACCATAACTGATACTTTTTAAAGAGCATTGTAACACTGAACCAGAGCTAAAAGGCAGCATCCAATGAGACAGAAGGTCAAAGGCTGGTGAGTCCACATGGGAAACTTCCTTGAGTGAAGAATTAGATTTGCAACTTGAATTGTAACTTGCTAGTACCCTGTCATTGTTAGGTGCAACTCAAGTCATGTACAACTCATAGTGACCCTGTGAATAACAGATCTGAGCACTGTCCTTTCCTGTGCCATGTTTATAATTTCGGACTGATTTGAGCCCATAGCTGTGATGACTGTCAATCCATCTGTGGGTCTTCTGTTCCTTCATGACCCTAAATCTTTTCAATTTTGAATTTCCTTTCCAAGGAATAATCTCTTCTAGAAACATACCCAAAGTTTTTGTTGTTGTTGTTATGTAACTAATGTAATACCCAAAGTATGTGAGACTAAAGATTGTTGTCTTTGCCTCCATGGAGCATTCTGGCTTCACTTTATCCCAGATACGCCAATTTGTTCCTTTGGCAGTCCATGGTGCAACTAAAAGACATCAATTCTTCTGCAATCCTTATTTGTTGTCCAGATCTCAGATTCATGGAAAGTATGGAAAAAGACCACAACCTGAATTGGGTGAAACTTGACCTTCAAATTGACCATCATTGCTCTTCAGTAATTTGGAGATGTCCTTGACAACAGATTTGCCCAGTGTAATATATCTCTTTTCCTCTGACTGTTGTTATCAAGGGTGTTGATTTTGGATCCAGGTAAGATGAAATAACTTCAATTTCAATCTTTTCCCCATCTATCATTATATTGCCTATAGGACTACATAGGAATCAGACTGACTAAATCTTTGGAAAGAACTGATGGAGAAACTCAGTATTAGCAGTCAAAACCAGACCAGGCATGATCATTAAGACAGTAGCATAGTAAAATGCAGAATACCAGAAGAAAGTCTATTTGTAATTTATTCACCATGTAAAGACATTTTACTGTTTCTTTACTGGATGATAACAAACTATGACCAACACTGAGAAGAACAGTAATCCAAGAACGATTGATTATGATCATATGAAACCTGTGCCTAGACTGAGAAGTAGTTGTCAAAACAGAGCTAGAGAAAATTATATGGTTTAAACTCAGGAAAGATTTTCATGAGGGTTATATCATTTCTCCCTATCTATTAAATCTGTATCCTGAGAAAAAAACCACTTAAGAAACTAGACTTTATGAAGAAGAACATAGCATCAGGATTAGATGAAGACTCAACCACAACTTGTGCTATGTAGATATCACAACTTTAGTTACTGAAAGTGAGGAGGACTTTACATGCTTGCTGCAGTATATCAAAGACTAGAGCCTTCAATATGGATCACTATGGACTTCTAAGAGAACAAACAGGTATGTTCTGAAGAGTGTAAAACCAGGCTACTTCTTGCAGGCAAGAGTTCTGAAGATCCATCTCCCATACTTTGGGCATCTTTCCAGGAGGGAGAATTCCTTGGAGAGGGATATCAAGCTTGGAAGTGTGGAGGGACAGTGCAAGAGAGGAAGACCCTGGATGAGATGGGTTCACTCAGTAACTGGGGTAATGGGGGTAAGTGTGTCAGAGACAATGAAATTGGCTCAAGATAGAAAGAAAAAGGCTTAGAGCTGTTGTAAATAGGGTCACTAGAAGTCGCAGACAACTCAATGGCACATAACAATATAGTCCTGGTGGCACAGCTGGTTAAGTGTGTGGCTGTTAACTCCACGTCTGGCAGTTCAAACATACCAGCAACCATTCAAAAGACAGATGAGACCGTTCTCTTCTGTTAAAATCTACAGACTCAAAAACAAGATGCAGGGTCATCATTCACTCAATGGCTGTGGGTAGATCGTCACAAAACAAACAATATCTATCTTGATTAAGCTGTTTAGGAGCATAGAAAACATAGTTTCCCAATGAATTATGGAATCCTTACATGAGGGGGAAAATGTCCTACAATAAAATCTGTTACTCTCCAAATTTCTACCAACTTACATGTGAATTATTGTTGGTAGGCATCATCAGTTCAACTCTCACTCGTGGTGACCTTTTGTACAACAGATTGAAACCGTGCACAAGTGTGTGCCACCCTCACATTCTTCACTTGGCCCACTGTTGTCCTAACTGTGTCAAATCATTTTGTTGAGGGCCTTCCTTTACTTCAATAGCTCTGCACTCTTCCAACATAGTGCCTCTTGCAAAGACTGGTGCTTTGTGACAATATATCCAATGCACGGGATACAAAGCCTCACAATTTTTACTTCTAAGGAGTATATTCACTGCAATTCTTCCAATACCAATTTGTTCTTTTGGCAGCCCATGACATAGTCAATAGTATTCACCAGCACCAAAAAAACATTCACCAACAGGCAAAGACATAAATTCTTCTTTGTTTCTCCTTACTTATTATCCAATTTTCAATATGAAGGGACCAGTCTTTAAAGTGATATCCTTGCTCTTTCACACTTTAAAGAGCATGCTCTTCCGTTTTGGTTTTCTAGTGCCAAGATTTTGCACATTTCACTATAAAGCTTTTGCTTGGCCTTCATCTGCTGCTCTTGATCTCTTCTGTTCATATCAACATTACTTCTTTTGCATTAGCTTCTCTCCATTCAAGAGCAAGTTTCAAGGTCTCTTTTGAAGTTCATTTTGGTCACAGTTGTTATGTGACTATAGATGTAAGGTGGTGTCAGAAAATCAAAAGGGCCGAACTTGCTCAGCATTTCTCAAGCTCAAGGAACTGAAGAACAAATACAAACCTAGAGTTACTATAATCAAGGATGCTTTAGGCAGAATATTAAATGATCCAGGAAGTATTAAAAGAAGATGGAAATAATATAGTGAGTCCCTGTATCGAAAGGAATTGGCAGACACAGAATAATTTCATGAAACAACATATGAGCAAGAGCCTATGGTGATGAAGGAAGAAGTTCAAGCTGCTTTGAAGGAAACAGCAAAAAAAATAAGGCCACAGGAATA
>NW_006399818.1:7655273-7674194 GCF_000299155.1 Elephantulus edwardii
CATGGTACTAGGGATATTGTAGTTAATGTTAGATGGATCTTAGCTGAAAACAGGGAATACCAGAGGAATGTAGATCTGTGTTTCATTGATTATGAAATGGCATTTGACTGTGTAGATCATAACAAACTGTGGCTGAGTCTGAGAAGAATGGGAATCCCATAACACTTGAGCGTGCCAGCGCAAAACCTGTACTTGGACCAAGAGGCAGTCGTCAGAACAGAACAGGGCAACACTGCATGGTTCAAAATTGGGAAGAATGTACGCCAGGGATGTGTCCTTTCCCCATACCTTTTAAATCTGTATGCAGAACAGGTTATCTGGGAGGCTGGGCTCTATGAGGAGAAATGTGGGGTCAGGATTGATGGAAGATCTATCAACAATCTCTGTTATGCAGATGAGACAACCCTGCTTGCTGAAACTGACAAGGACCTGAAGTGCTTGCTGCAGAGAGTCAAGGACTGCAGCCTTCAATATGGATTGAGGCTCAATATCAAGAAGACAAAGATTCTCACCACTGGGCCAGTTGGCAGCATCAGGATGGATGGTGAAGAGATTGAGATTGTTCACAGCTTTAGTTTGCTTGGCTCCACAGTCAATACTCTTGACACCAGCAGCCAGGAAATTAAAAGACGTATTGCAACATCTGCTGTTAGGGATCTCTCCAAAGTACTGAAGAGCAATGGTGTCTCTCTGGAGACTAAGGTGTGTCTGATACAGGCCATGGCCTTTGCAATCATTTGTTATGCATCAGAGAGTTGGACAATGACTAGGGAGGATAGAAGGAGAATTGATGCCTTTTAGCTTTGGTGCTGGAGAAGAGTATTGAGGGTACCATGGACTGCTAAGAAAACAAACAGATTCATCCTGGAGAGGATTAAACCAGACTTCTCCTTGGAGGCAAGGATCCTGAGGCTCCGTCTGAGAGACTTTGGACATGTTGTAAGGCAGTTCTGGTCCTTGGATAGGGACATCATTCTTGGGAGGGTGGAGGGACGGCACAGGAGGGGAAGGCCCTCTATGAGGTGGATTGATTCAGTGACTACGGTAATCAGGATGGATGTATCAAAGACAGTGCGATTAGCTCAGGACAGAAAAGAGTTTAGGGCTGTTGTACACAGGGTTGCTATGAGTTGCAGGCAACTTGAAGGCACATAACAACAGCAACAAACTGCTACTAAAGTGAATAAAAGTACACAGTGAAAGTGGATAGTCAAACCAAATAAGTTTATTCTCACCTGAAACGATATCGAAAAAAACCTTTCACTGAATTAAATTTCATTTCTGATTATAAATAACATTCACAATAAAATATAAAAAGATGCATAATTTGTTAACCAAGAATGAAAAATCATAAACCAACAGTGACTTCTATTTAATGGATATCTTTCTTTTTTTATACCAGTGAAATAATATTGCAGGAGAAGAATACTAAGAACTATATTCTCTTTATTACTTCTTTTTATTTTTCTTTAGTTTTTATTTTTTTGTATTCTGCATTTCATATTGTTAGTTCTCTTTAGCTGTATCTAACTCAGAGTTTCAAATAAGTTCATTTCGTCCTTCTGCTGAGAATTAGATTATTTCATCCTGTGTTGACACCAGATTCTGAATCAGAATCTTTATTTTGATCCCCAGGTGATCATATTCTGATCTCATTAAAATGTACCTTCTGATTCAGTGTATCTGGGGTGGAAATGTAAATTTTTAGTAGCATTTGAACTAGAATGAACCTGGTCTAATCTGTCAAACTATATTCTCAATTACAGTTATACTTTTACCAATTCTAATGTTTCTATTTGATCTTTCCCCAAAAATCTACAATTTGTTCATTTTGTATTTTTTCCAATCATTTTTTTTCCGAAATTTGGCTTTTGTTTGAAAATGACAGACACAGATAATAGTTTTGTTATTGTTTCATGTTTGTTTGTTTGTTTGTTTGAATCAGTGTCTGATAATAACACTAGCTAAACTCTTCAAGGACCTATTTTAGAGAACTGCTTCTCATAGAATCTTGTTTAGCTGTATGTATTACTTCTTATGCTTGTTACATAATCAATTGCTTATAAGAAGCTGTACAACATTACACAGAATTCTTTTCTCTTTGTTTTTGTTGTTACTGCTGTCCTTGCTTTGTATCATGAGTTGGGAACCAACTCATAGCTGACCATCCAGCAGGTTTTCAGAGGCAGTAAATCACACGGGAGTAGACCGTCCATCCTTTCTCTCTCGAGCAGCTGGGGGATTTGAACAGCTGCAGCGTAAGTGGGTTGTCAGTGCAACTTCTTACCACTAAGCCAAAACAACAGCAAAACTTACATTTCAACTTTAGCTGTAAAGTATGGGTAACTCACTTGCTTAATGTCAGGTAAGTTATTGAAACCCATTGCAATTCAGTTTGCTTAAAAATAGGACAGACTAATAACTATTGTCTAGGGCTTATGCTATAGATAAAACAAAAAACAAATGTTGCTGTGGACTGTAGAGTCTGAAGTGACCCATAGCTGACCCTCTGGCAGGTTTTCAGGGACAGTTAATCATACGGGAGGAGACTGCTCACCTTTCTCCTGAGGACCAGCTGGTAGCCCCGAACTCCCTGCCTCGTAGCTTCTTGCCACTAGGCCACTAGAGCTCTCTAATTAAATGCTTAGTAGAATAAGCTCATGAAAACACATATACATGAAAAATAACTAGCACATTGCCAGACACATATATGGATTTTAATAAAAATCACACTTTCTCAAAAAGTTGCAAATAGAGATACCATTTGACCCAGCAATTCCACTACTGGGAATATACCCTAAAGAGACCATAAACGCCATCCAGGCAGATATATGCACACCCATGTTTATTGCAGCTTTGTTCACAATAACAAGGAGTTGGAAACAACCTAAGTGCCCATCAATAAATGAAAGGATAGAGAAATGGTATATTCACACGCTGCATTGAAAAACAAGGAACTCATGCAATATTATTCAAAATGGGTGACCCTGGAGGACATAATGCTGAGTGAAATATCTCAGTCACAAAAGGACAAATACTATATGGTGCCACTGTTGCAGAATGAGGCTTACATCACGGTGGGGGTAAGACTGAGAAAAACTGGATAAATTATGTTTATGGCATTGAAGCCTATGAGGGAGAGAATAGTTTAAAAGTAATATATTTTAGGGCATTATGATTATCATAAGAGTCCAGAATGAGGGTGGCAGAGTGAAGTATACTCGGGGTGGGAGTGGGGGAGATTTTGTACCAATGAAGGTGTTTTTCTTTTGCTTTTCAAGGAGAAGAGCGGACCAGGGGTGGGGTTGGGGTGGGCAGGGAGAAAAGTGCAACAATGAATGCATCGAAGTCCAAAATCTCTGTAGATGTTCATTGAAATTAATAAAAAAGTTTTAAAAATTTAAAAAATCAGACTCTACTTCCCCTTTTCAAAGTATTGTTAGAATTAAATATGAAACAAAGGAAGAAATATTTAAAAATAAAATCATAATGCTTAGATTGTAATTAGGCAGGAATTATGATTCTCAGTACTTGGGCTGTATCTAAAGCTAGGTTTTTTTAAGCTACTCATACAAATTGGTACGGACAGATTTATTCGAGGAATAAGGTAGAGTCCCTTGAGGAATTATTCATTGCAAAGGCTGGTTCTGCTAACTGCCTTTGCATCAAAGCCAAAAAACTGCTGGGTACTTCATGCAGACTGTTTGGCAAAAGCTTCTTGAATGGTTCTTGTAAGTAATTTAATATATATTCCAAAACAGTGGGTAGTCAAGTACTAAATTATTTAGAAAAGACTCTAAGTGTATCCATCTTCTGAATCCATCATCTGTACCATTATACTGATGATTTGATTTTATAGTGCTTTGCACTATTCAGTATTTTTTTCCATACTAGATTACTGTTTGGCAGACACACATACTTCCCTGATCCCCTTCCTCCACAGCACTTAGCTTGATATAAGCTTTTAAAATACTAAGTGAACTAAAAAGAATGAAGGAAAACCTATATGGTAACTACCACAAGTGTCCTTGCTAACTTGGAAAAAAGGTGCTGTGGCTTTTAGAGTTCTCTGGCCTTTTGGGAGAAAATTCAAATGAAAAGCCTATGCTAGAAGATACATAAGCATCTTAAAAAACAGATTTTGTCAATTATATTAAATACCAATAACACCAATTGCCCTGAGGACTTTGCAAAACAGGAGGTTATGTTCAAGACAGTTTTAAATGGAAAACTTACATTTCACACCTGCAGGTACAAAACATTGCTGATGAAAAGGAAATGAGGTGTGTAAAAACTGCTTAGAGAAGATTACTGGATATAGATAGCTTCAATTTCAGGTTGAAATAGGGTGGATATCTTCTTGTCAGATTCCTTTACGATGCATTAGATTATGCTTTGTGGCTGTCAGTTTCCTTTACGATAACAAGCTTGGGGTGAGGGATCAAGACTCTTTGTTTAATTGATTCTAATATACAATCTATTCTGTGAATACAGCAACAAAAGCCCCTCATGGTACGTTATAGTCTAGAATTTTAACATCATTCATGTATCAGATAAGACAATTAAAATTCAGGGGAAAAAAAAAACTCAACAAAACAGGTTGGACTGCTTAACATAAGAGTTGGTGGTTTGAATCCAAAAGCTGACCTAAGACAGAAAAGATGACAGTCTCTTTTCTTAAACACGTGGAGCCTCAGACACTCCCTGGAAGGTGGTTGTGGGCTGAAATTGATCCAATTGGTGAACAGTGTTGTGTAGTGTTGTTTGTTTAACACTATGTAGCTGACAAGTAGGACAGAGCTTACTTTTAGTTGGAGATCCAGAAAATGCATCACGAAGAGATGGTGAGTAAGTAGGTCTTGACAGATTGGTAAGATGTAGACAGGTAGGACAGTGGAAGGACAAGAAATGCAAAAAAGGCAGGAAACTTAAGCAATTTTGGGGAATGAAAGAGCTCAGTTTGACCAGAATATAATATTTATGGATTTGATTCTAAGAAATGGAGAGGTCATAAACAAAGAGCCTAAGTTTCAGAATCAGAAAAACACAGCTGGAATAATCTGTAATGTTTAATATCTGTTTTACAGCTGTGAAACAGCCTAAAAGCTGTGTTGACAAAATAAATTAATTCTCTGTGTGTGTACATGTGTGTAAACTGGTTGACTGGTGCAGAGGCAAGTGCTTAACAAATGGAATTACTGTTACTATTATCACACATAGTTCTGGTGGTGTAGTCGATAGGGAGTGGCACTGGTAACATGTAGGTCATGCTTCACTGGCAGTTTGAATCCACTGCAATTCTCCACCAGAGAGAGAAAAACGAGCCATCTCTTACACTGTAGTTTAGGACTTTGGGAACCCAAAGAAGTGGTAGATATTAATTTATTTTGGCTGGGCAGCAATGAGAGATTTATATGTATCTGGATCTAGTGGTAAGAAGTTCACAGGCAACCCAAAGGTATATGGTTAGAATTCACCAGTTGTTTTGTGGCAGAAAGATGGGCAATTTCATCCTATGCAGTTAACTGCTTCTGAAAACTCACTGGTGCATCAGCTACGGGTCAGTTCCTACTAGATAGAACACAACAACAATAATACAAAAGTACAAGTATTTAATACTTCTCAAATATTTAATAATTCTTAGTAAAGCAGTGGGAAGTATACTTCTTCTTTCTTGGTCTTAAGTCATATGTTGGAAAACTTTAAGATAATAAATATTTTCATTATTATACATTACATTTTCTTTGTTGCAAATATCTAATTTTACAAGTGTAATAACAAAAGCATTAGAGAGCCGGACGATGAATAAGGATCACAGAAGAATAACTGATGTGCGGGTGGTGGAGAAGAGTGCTGAACAGCCACTATCCTGCCAAAAGAAGACACAGACATGTCTAGGAAAAAGTGCAGCCAGAGCGCTCCTTGGAAGCAGAGATGGCTAAGCTTCGCCTTTCATACTTTGCACATGTAGCTAGGTGAGGTTATTCCTTGAAAAGTGACACTGTGCTTGGAAAGTTCGAGAGTCAGCAAAGGTGAGCAAGAGTCCCAACAAGATCAAGTGACATGGTGACTTCAACAATGTGTCGAAGATGGCACAGGATAAGGCAGGGTTCAGGTTGGCTTTTCACAGGGTACCCTGAGTCATACCACACTCGACAGCACCTAACAACAACAATCAAAAGCAGCCACAGCAAACAGGTGTTGTTATATTCCAATATGTTGTTGTTATGTGCTGTAGAGTCAAGCACAACTCCTGTGAATAGTGGATCTGAGGTCGGTCCTATCCTGTGCCATCTTCACACTTCCTGATACAATAGACAGTCATTGCAACAATCACCACATCATTCCATCTGGTTGATGGTCTTTCTGTCCTTTGCCAACCCTACAACCTTCCCAGCATCATGTCCTTCTCCAAAGAACAGCTCCTCCTAGCAGCATGCCCATAAACGTGAGGTAAAGCTTCATCATCCTTGTATCCAAAGAGCATTCTCCAAGATAAAACTATTTGTTCTTTTGGCATTCCATGGGATATTCAGTGCTCTTCTTCAACACGACAACTCAAGGGCATCAATTCTTCTTCTGTCATCTCTATTCATTATACAGCTCTCAGATGCACAGCAAGTGACCGGAAAGAATATGGCCTGAGTCAGATGCACCTTAGTCATCAAACTGACATCATGACCCTTCAATAATCTGGAGAGGTACCCAACTGCAGATTTTTCCAAGCCCCTCAGATGCAATGATGGTGAAACTTCATCTCACTTACTTTAGGTGTGTTGTCTGCAAGAACCAATCCTTGGACATATGCACTATGCTGGGAAATGCAAAGGGTCAGAAAAAGATAAGAAAACTCTCAACAAGACAGAATGGCAGTGACTACCAGGATGGGGCTGAGCCTGAGAGAGATTCTGAGGATGGCACAGGATAGGGCAAGGTTCAGATCTGTTGTTCAGAGGGTCGCTATGAGTCAGACACCTTGATGGCACCTAACAATACAACATACTCCAGTGAAACCTTCATTACAAAAGCAAGCAATGAGGCAGATTCATTTTCTAGGTTATAGCTTGTGAGTTCTTAAGTACTTTATTACATCCCATGAAAATCCCCCCACCTGACAAGGAGGACAAATGTATAAAAATTACATAAGACATTTGCCTTTCCATATTTATATTATCAATGAACATTTATCTTGCTACAAAAGAAGAAAAAACTAGTATTTTCATTGTATATGAAATATACTTATCATATTTATGAAAATAACATTTATCTCTAACACCCAAGGAAAAATCCTTTATGCAATACTCTTCAATAATGCCCACTGATTGGGTAAGTAGATAAATGAATAAAAACAAAAAGGGTTTGATTCTAAAGTACTTTTATTTTGGAGATGTATAGGCCTACCATTTCTGAGAGGGTCGGTGGGAAAATAGTAAAGTAAAGCAGTCCACTAGTTTCTTTCAATATTCTGAGTAATCGTGAGCTGATAATATACCTCCTGAGAAGTTAGTACAGAAGAGTTTGTTGTGGTGTTTTTTGTTTTAGTATTTAACTTTTTTTAAAAGAACATTTTAAGTTGTTAATATACTTTACTTTCTTTTATCAGTAGCTTCTTGAAATTCTGTAATTGTTTTAAATACATTGAAAACAGAACAAAATACGTGAATCCCATTGCCAACACTAGGTTTATATCTTGGCTAGCAGTGCGACACACTTCATATTACATCACTAGAGCTTCCTAATAGTTTTATATTTTCCGTTATTACATCATGCAATATAAATGGTAAGGAACCACTAAAATTGTTTCACTGGTCACTGTCTCACAGTATTAACATTTTTGAGTGAGCTGAACTTATCCTTAAAGCAGGAGAAATGAGATGATGTCACCTCTAAGGCGGGGTTATAATGACCGTGATTTTGAGTTTGGGTGTATCTTCTTGTACTCCTCCTTTCCCAGAGGCCTTGTAAGGAGGGAAGAGTGTGGCCTTGTTTTGAGGAGCCCCATAGAGACTCACAGCCCTATAGAGACTCATTCCCTATATATACTGACTACTGACCTAGGAAGTAGGGTGTTGTGTTGTCAACCCAATGGTGGGTGGTTCAAACTCATCAGCTGTTCTGAGGGAGAAAGATGAGTAGCAATGCTCCCTTGTTATTCACAGCCTCTGGAAACCTTCTGGAGGGTCAGCTAAGAGTGGGGCTTCTTTGACGCCAATGAGGTGAAAATAGTGGTCTACATGACATGATAAGGAATTCAAGGTCAAAAGAAGATGGGAATCTAAACTTTGGTGTTCACTGATCTTTCAGTCTCAATGAAGTTTTGACATGACAGTAATCCCAGCAAACATCTTGACAATATCTTAATGTGAGAATCAGAGATGAAGGTATCCAGGTAAGTGTCTCTTTAATTTCTGACCAACAAAAATTATGTTGTGACTAGGTATTTCTGTCATCACAGGAGTCTAGAGCGATGGCTCCATGGTGGAGGGGACCTGGGGGAGGGTTTGTAAAACAATGAAAGAATCTTTTCTTTTACTTTTCCATAATTTTTGACTCATGTACTTATAACTTGTTAGTTAAATTTGTGTCTTCTAGGTTGCAACCCCCCCATGATACATCTTCAAGGATATGAACATGTACGGCTAAGCACAATTAATAACAGTGCATCTAAATTCCAAAATCAATCTCCATAATAGTCTATGTGTTTCCTACTGCCAAAGGGGCCCTTTAGAGTAGTGAGAGAAGATCTTCACCCTGAAACCCACAGCGTCCCTTTTCAGCAGGAAGTAGCTAAGAGAATACGCCATCCCCTTTTCCTTATGAATCAGAGTGAAGTCTCTCTCAGGGAGGAGTGATAGGGAATGGCAAAGGACACACTGACAAAGGAGATTAATCAGAACTGACTTTGACAAGCACTGTGGCAATTGGACAATTAAAACAGACATTCGGGTGGCAGGGGAAGAAGAACAAACTGGGGAGGAGAGTAGAGAGAATGGTGCAGTAATGAAGGAATGAAAACCCAAAATCCCTGTAAATGTTCATTAAAACTAATAAAATTTAATAATAAGAAAAAAAATAAATTCCAAAATCAATCTCAAAAAAAAAATTATGTTGTTGTTATGTGTCAGCCAATAAGGAGTGACAAAAAGCAGACCTCTAGTGGGTTTTCGGAGATAGTAAATCAAACAAGATGAGATATCCGATCTTTATCCTATGGAGTGGCTGATGGATTTGAACCCCACACCTTTGAATTAACAGCAAAACTTCTTACCACTAGGCCACTAGAACTCCCTCAAAACTGTGATAGAGGCCTGTGGGGTGATGGGACTGAGGTGTTCCCGGGGTTATATGTCCCTCCATCTGGAGATCCTTGCCTCTGCAGCTATGGGGCATTCCAGGGGCCAAAAAAGGACAAGAGACTTTAGGGTACTGAGCTATGAACAGAGAAAAAAAATTTTTTTTGGCTCTCTCTGAGAGTGAGGGCTGACTTCAGAGTCCCTGCACACAAGCGGCTTGAGCTGGTGGCCTGATCTCTCACCTCACCTGAGAGAAAGGAAGACACTAAATTATAGGAGAAAAGGGTGAAAAGAAAGCCTATCAACTGGGAAAAAAGTTTTGGCACCACCATTTCAGACAAGGGTGTCATAACAAAAGTTTACAAGATACTCCTGGGCTTCCACAAGAAAAATTTCTATCACACAACTACAAAATGGGCAAAAGACATGGAAAGATTTTTCACAGAGGAAGACATTCAAGTGGCCAACAGACACATGAAGAAATGCTGAAAATAACTGGTAATAAAATCGATGCAAATCAAAACCACAACGAGATACCATCTCACCCCAGAAGTAGTGACAAAGTTTAGTAGGGAAGCAAGCAATAAATGTTGGAGAGGCTCTGCAGAGGTGGGAACTTCATACACTGTGGGTAGGATTGTAAAATGGTGCAAGCACTCTGGAAGACAGTTTGGCATTTCCTCAAAAAAAGGTGAATAAAGAAACCCCATATGACCCAGCTATTCCACAACTAGGAATATACCCCAAGGAAATTAGTACTGAGACACAAATGGAGATTTATATAACAATGTTCATCGCAGCATTAGTCATCATCACAAGAATATGAAAATGGCCCAAATGTCCAACCACAACTGAATGGATTAAGAATTTATGTTTCATTCACCCACTGAAATATTACACAGTACTACTGAGAATACTAGGAGCAACAATTTTGAAAACTACTCTGTAACTTGGGAGAAACTGGAGAATATTATGTTGAGTGAAATAAGAGTCTCATAAGGACAGACACTGCATAAGACCATTATTGTAAAAATAGAAGGATAACTAGTAAAATATATTCAGAACTCTAGGTGGGGTGAGGACAGTGGAGAAATGAGGATAGATGGGAGTGAAACCACAGGGCTACACAGTTTAGTGGTTGGGGGGAGGTAAGCAAATGGGAAAGATCTGGGTAAAAAGACTGTAATTATAGGCAAGGTACAATGGTGACTGATTTATAAAACACAATGCATAAGAATGACTGTATGAAACACAATGTGAATGAAGAATAGTGTGAAGCACAAAATCAATCAAAAAAATGTAAAGTAGAATATGTACATGAATAATTGCATGAAACACAATGCAAATGATCAATTGTATAAAACACAATGTATATGAATGAATGAATGAAATATAATGTAAAGGAAAGATTATATTAAAACCAATAAAATGTTTTTAAAAACCCTCTGAGATAATAAATGTCTGCTGCTGTTGTTAGCCAAAAGGCTAGTACAATGTTCTATGTAACAATATGTAATTAATACAACATCTTATACTTTTTTGCTTTGGGGAAGCCGAATAATGAAAAATAAAGAAAAGCATATACTATAATTGTAAAACTATAGTATTTCTGCTGTCCACCAATTGCAAAACGAGTACAGAGTGTAGCACTCTAATTGAATAAGGGGATCAGTGTGAGAAGTTCACCTCAAAGTGGCTAAGAGGCTTGGGACTAAAGCCCCACTTCATAAAATTCATAAAAGACAAACTGGGATCAAACTTAGAAGCCCTAGTCTATCGTATAATGAGACTGCCAGATATAGCCAGAAATGTACAAGCTGAAGAGGATAAAATTGATGAATGGGACCTTCTAAAGATTATATACCTATGTTCATGAAAAACATTTTTCAACAGGGTGAGGAAAAAAAACCTACTGACTGGGAACAAACGTTTGGCAATAAAATCTCAGACAAAAGTCTCATAAAGAAAGTTTGCAAAATATTCCTAGGCCTCCACAAGAAAAAGTGTGATAACCCAAGTACAAAATGGGGAAAAGACCTGGGAAGAATTTTTACAGAGCAAGATATTCAAATGGCAAATGTACACATGAAGAAATGCTTCAAACCACTGTCAATAAGAGAGATGCAAATCAAAACCACAATGAGATACCATCTCAGTCCAGTAACAGTGGAAAAGTTTAACAGGACAGCAAGTAACAAATGTTGGAGAAGATGTGGTAAAATAGGACTCTTATATTGTAGGTGGGATTGTACAATGGTACAGCCACTCTGAAAGGCAGTTTGGCACTTCCTCAAAAAGCTGAACATAGAAATTCCATATGACTCACCTATTCCATTGCTTCGAATATACCCAAGAAAATGAGAACTGAGGCTCAAATGGAAACTTGTACACCAAAGTTCATAGCAGCACTATTCATCATCCCAAGAACATGGAAAGAGCCCAGATGTCTAACCACAAACGAATGGATTGAGAAGTTGTGGTAAAGTCATTCAATGGAATACTACATAGCACACAGGAGCATTCATTTCATAAATGACTACCTAACTTGAGAGGGACTGGAGAGCATTATACTGAGTGAACTAACTCAGTCCTGCAAGGACAATTACTGTATAAAACCTTTATTGTAGAATAAGTATGGGGATCCAAGTGTGTGTGTGTGCGTGTGTGTGTGTGTGTGTGTGTGCGTGTGTGTGTGTGTAGTAGAAATAGAAGGGTAAGGATGGGGGAGTAAGGTGTTAATCATAGGGTTGAACAATTAGATGAGTGGGGTGGGGTGAAGGAAATGGGAAGGATCTCTTGTGAAAAGCAATGCATTCAAACTCTGTAAATAAATCAGAGTAATATAAGAAAATTTTAAACTTTAAAAAAAAAAAACACCAAAAACCCAACAAACCAACAAGCAAGAAAGATGCAATCATAGTCTTGAAGAATAAATGGCAGTTATCAAGGTACAAGAATGCAGCAATATTCTAAGTAAAGAAAATATACTCTGTAAATGGGGACCTCTCTAAAGAGCAACAGTGTCTCTCTGGAGACTAAGATGCGCCTGATACAGGCCATGGTCTTTGCGAGCACTTGTTATGCATCAGAGAGTTGGACAATTACTAGGGAGGACAGAAGGGGAATTGATGCCTTTGATCTGTGGTGCTGAAGAAGAGTACTGAATGTACCATGGACTGCTAGGAAAACAAACAGATTCATCCTGGAGAGGGTTAAACCAAGCAACTCCTGGGAAGCAAGGATTCTGGGGCTTCGTCTGACATACTCTGGACATGTTGCAAGGAGGGACAGGTCCTTGGAGAGGGACATCATGCTTGGGAGAGTAAAGGGACGGTGCAAGAGGGGAAGACCCTCTATGAGATGGATTGATTCAGTGACTGGGGTAATCGGGATGGGTGTGTCAGAGGCAGTGTGATTGGCACAGGATAGAGCAGAGTTTAGGGCTGTTGTACATAGGGTCGCTATGAGTCACAAACAACTTGACGGCACATAACAACAAACAGCAATGGGGCAGAAGCATGAAAGATATTATGCTTGTGGGGAAGTGGAAATAACTCAGCATGGCTAGGGCACAGGGTTATCTGCGAAAAAGGGAACAGGGATAACGTTAGCAAGATGAAGTTACGTGATGAATGTGGAAACGTGTCAAAGAGAAGAAAAAACCCAGAATTTATTTCATTTTTATTTTTTCTTTTACCCACTCACAGGGTATTGTTATGAATCAGGACTGACATGGAGGGTTGGGAGGAGAATAGAAAAAGAGTGAGCAGATAACAAATACTGTACTGGAACAGATGAGGGAGAAAACTGTTTAAAAGGAACATAGGACTAGGAATTATACGTAAGATTATGGTTCAGAATAAGAGGTACATTGCAAAGAGGACTGGGGAAGGAGGAGGGAAAAGGAGGGGAGGGTATTGTGCAACAATCAAAGATTTAAAAAAAAGAAAGAAAGTGAACTGGGGGAAGGGGAAGGGAGGGGGAGGGAGGAAAGTGTGCAACAATGAATAATGAAAATCCGATTTTTCTGGAAACTTTTGTTAAAATCACAATTAAACTTAAAAATTAAAATTAAAAAAGTAAACAGCCCCAAATTTATAATAAAAATAGGGTGGTTTTTTTTCAGTTTCACACTAAGCAACTGTTTTCCTTAAGACTTTTGTCAAATACTACAGCTTTAGACTACAAAAAGAACAGATTCTAAAGACTTAGTCCCTTTAACATCGTCTAGAAAGTTAACACAAAAGCCCACCCCTCTGTTTAAGCACCTCCAGCATGTAAAGATCTTTGGTTGCATCTACATCAGGGAGATTCTTTAAAGAGTCAGTGACTAGAACTGAGAAGGCTTCAAAAAGTCGAAGAACTCCATTCATCCAGGAGAAACCATTCAACAAATAGACTGTGGTGATGCGATATTCTCTAGTGCTGCACTACTCTTCTCTTTCCTCCACCAAAGCATAGACAGTCATTTAGTGTAATGATTCATCAGGGTTATGCTGTTATCAATGGGCAGTATTAATAAAAGAAAGAATTAAAGAATCTCAGTAACTTAGCATGAAAATGGGAAATCACAGAGAACAGAATGTCACACCTTTATCTCAAAAGGGAGCCAAAAATGACACTTTGAAACCAAGATGTTGGGGGAATATGCCACTTGAGGGAGGAAATCAGAGACAGGCTAAAGGCAGATGGATTTTATCCCATGGCGACTTTCAAAGACAGAGCAGTAAGCAAACTAAGAAAGTGAGGGAAGATAAAAATGAATAGAAAAATTTGTACCAAACAAGCAAGTCATAAAATATCTTGTTTGGATAATGTATTTGTGTTTCAAATCTCACATGTATTTATGTTCTCTATCCACCTTCCCAAACAAAATACCTCTGGAAACTCTATGAACTTTGATAAATACCGATAGTTACAGAAATACTTCAGGCCTTTGGTTCATAGGGTCACTATGTGTCATGCTCGACTCCATGAAAAACAACAATGACAGGACATAAAGCTTTGATATAAACAGATCTAAAGCTAACTCATGTTCTTAGTTCTAAATAACAATTTACTGTTATAGTGTACCATACAGTCAAAAGCCACCCATAGCTTACCCTCCGGTAGGTTTACAGAGGCAGTTAATTGCACGAAGAGAAAATTGCCCACCCCTCTCCCATGGAGCAGCTGGTGGCCTCGAACCCCCTGTGATCAGGATTACAGCACAGCTTCTTGCCTCTAGGCCACTGCAGCTCGCTTCTTCATATGAACATCTTAATCATTTAGAACCCATTTTTATACACTATTCAATCCCTATTACTGTGTCACAATTCTCACACTCCACCTATTATTCAAGTCACTGAAAATCCTGGTTATTTTATCCACCAAAATTTATATAGACTTATCATTTTTTTTTTAAAAAAATATCCCCAGTTTGTACATACAAGTTTAGGAAGTAGTAATATGTTTTAATACATTTTTTATTTTGTGATTTTAACATTTACAGAAAAGTTACATTTTCATTCATTTATTGTTGCACATTTTTACCCCCTCTCCCTCCCTGCTACCCTACTTAACTTTTTTGTTCCTTTTATATAGTCATTCATTGTTGCACAATTACCTCCTTCCTTCCATTTGCCCCAGTCTTTTGCAGTTTACCTCTTATTTTGGGCTGTAGTCGTGTATATATAATGCCTAATCATATATTTCTTTTGTGAAATTATATCTTGTTTTATTTTACTACAGTGTGTTTCATAATGACCCTACAACCGACAGAATGAAACCTTGCTCTATCCTCACATACTCAAGCCCATCACTGTAATAACTGTATCAAAGTGTAGTGTGCAAAATTTGTAACTCGTTGATGAAGGGTTAGAACTGACTCACAGCTGATTTTCTAGCAGGTTTTTC
This sequence comes from Elephantulus edwardii, assembly GCF_000299155.1. Taxonomy (NCBI): domain Eukaryota; kingdom Metazoa; phylum Chordata; class Mammalia; order Macroscelidea; family Macroscelididae; genus Elephantulus; species Elephantulus edwardii. The sequence goes on from NW_006399818.1 coordinate 7,670,462, forward strand.
AGAAGCTGTATGTCACACAAGAGGAAAATGTCCATATTTCTCACTCAGAGGCAATAGTGGACTTTAACCACCAGAAAGGTACTATGTTTGGGTTAGCAGTATGGATGTGTGTGTACCCATATCTGGACCAGGATGTAGTCATCAGAATAGAGCAAGGAAAGACTGCTCGGTTCAAAATCAGGAAAGGTGTATGCCAGGATGCATCCTATCTCCATACCTTTTCAATCTATATGAAGAACAAAGGAAGCTGGTCTCTAAGAAAAGGAATGTGGCATTAGGATTGGAGGAAGACTCATCAAAAAGCTGCATTACGCAGATGATACAACCTTGCTTGCAGAAACTGAGGAGGACTTGCAGCATTTGCTGCAGAAGCTCAAGGACTACAGCCTTCAATATGGATTGAGGTTCAACATCAAGAAAACAAAGATTCTCACCACTGGGATGATTGGTAGCATCATGATAGATGGTGATAAGATTGTTAACAGCTTCAGTTTGCTTGGCTCTACAGTCAACACTCTTGGTATCAGAAGCCAGGAAATTAAAAGATGAATTGCAATGAGAAGTCTGCTGTCAAGAGACCTCTCCAAAGCACTGAGCAACACTGTCAGTCTGGAGACTAAGGTGCGCCTGATATAGGCCATGGTCTTTGCAATTACTTGTTATGCATCAGAGAGCTGGACAATGACTAGGGAGGATAGAAGGAGAATTGATGCCTTTGAGCTGTGGTAATGGAGAAGACTATTGAACATACTCCCATGGACTGCTAGAAGAACAAACAAGTTCGTCCTGGAGAGGGAGAAGCCAGGCTGCTCCTTGGAGGCAAGAATTCTGAAGCTTTGTCTGATATACTTTAGACACGCTGCAAGGTGGGATCAGTCCTTGGAGAAGGATGTCATGCTTGGGGAGGTGGAGGAACAGTGCAGGAACGGAAGACCCTCGATGGGATGAACTGATTCACTGACTGGGATAATGGGGGTAGGTATGTCAGAGACAATAAGATTGGGAGGGATAGAGCAGGGTTTAGGGCTGTTGTGCACAGGGTGTCTATGAGTTGCAGGTAACTTGACGACACATAGTAACAAGAACAACAACACACAACATGAGAGTTTAGAGAGCACTATGTTGAATGAAATCACTCAGTCACACAAGGACAAATACTGTATAAATCCATATTGTGAAAAAAATAGGAGGATAAGTAATTAAGACATGTCTAAATGTTCAAAAGAGTAAGAAGAGGTAAGAAGAGTAAGAAGAAGGAGTCAAAAAGCGAAAGAGATAAAATCACCAAGAGGCTAGTGGACAGGAGAAAGGGTAAAGAAATAGGAAAGATTCAATGAAGATTTGCAAAGATGGTGTGATGATAGGTATTACTTACAGTAGTACCTAATCATATAAAACAAAATGTATATGAAAGATTGTAAAACATAATGAATATTAAGCACAATGTATATGAATAACTGTATGCAAAAAAATTTAAAAATAGTGTTACAGAGGAAAAAAAGTTTTCAAGTGGTTAACAAGATGCAATAGTTGTCTCTTACACTCATGAATTACTGATAAGGTGTTGCACTACCAACTCAAAGGTACATGGTTCAAATCCACCCACTGTCCATGGGAGAAAGATTGACAATGTCCTCCAAGCCTTTAGCTGCCTCTGAAAATTTGCTGGAGGGTCAGCTATGTGTCAGTTCTAAATCAATGGTAAAAATCAACAAAAACAGCTCTAAGTAAAGGGAACTCTGATTGTGTAATAAAGATTGTGTAACTCTGGTAGTTCAAATCCACTAGGGGCTCTGTGAGAGAAAGATGAATTGAATCGTCTTGGTGAAATTTACAGCCTGGAAAACCCAAGGGATGGTTGTTAGGATTTGACTCCATGTCAACAGCAGTAAGAGTCCGATTGTTAGTGTAAGGAGCCTTGGTGATGTGCTGCGTAAGTCTGCCGGCCAGCTAACCAAAAGAGGTTGGCAGTTCAAAACTTCCAGGTATTCCTCAAGGAAAAACCCAATATCTTCCCCAAAAGAATTACAGTCCGGTACTCAATGGTAGTGGGTTATCTTGAGTAAGAAATAGTGAAGAAAATAAAATCTTTAAGGACAGTGGATCATGTGAACCACTGATGCTGCTACCCGTAGACCGGGAGACTATCACACTGATTGCTTTCATTGGGATCACAATGAAAAGTCTTGGACAGAGTAGGAGAAGAAAGTAGAGTAAAATACAAAATCACATTAAAAAGACCAGACATACTGGCCTGGTAAAGACTATAGGACTCCCTGAAAACAATGTCCTTTTAAAAAACCCAACACAACCTTACTCCCATCCTGTTGGATCCAATTCATAGCAAACCTCCATCAGGTTTCCTTTACAGAGGAGACTGTCCTGCTTCCTCCCTAAGAGTGGTAGATTTGAACTGCTGACCTTTTGGTTATGAAATCCATGCATTACATACTATGTATTAGAGCTACTTTAGACACTTTTCATACTTGGCACTGAACCCACTCCTGAGGATCATCTTTCAATAAAATGCAGACAGATTTCAAAGCAAACAAACAAACAAAAACACCGAAAACATTTCCGAGGTATAGAGTCCTCTGAATACTCAACTACACAAGACTAAAACAAAGCCAGACGGCAGGAAACAGCAGCAGAAGATGGACGGAAATGAAGAAGATGATGAAGAAATGGGAAGAATACTATAGTGAAGGGATCACAACAATACTAAAATACATTATTTAAAAATAAATAATTGATTGGAAAATTGATCTCATCTGTAAATGCTCACCCCCACTATTAAAAACTAAAAATATAATTAGAAAAATTAATTGAGATAAAGTCAAATGATGTCAGGATATCCTTGGAAAAGAACGTCATATTTAGAAGGTGGAGGGATAGCACAGGAGAAGAAGATCCTGGAGGAGATGGATTGGCACAATAACTGAGATAATGGTTTGGGGTGTGTCAGAGAGAGTGAGATGGGCTCGGCCAGAACAGGGTTCATTACTGGTGTGAATAGGGCTGCTATCTATTGGTTTCAGGTGACTCTATGGAACATAACAACAACAACAACGTTAAACTCTGATCTTCTTGAAAGGTTCCTATATCCCCTATTTTTTCATGTATATGATTATAATTTACTAGATTACTTCTTTTTCATGTCAATTGCAAGATGTGTTACATACAAACACATATGCATGTATACATGCAATGTAGGTCTCAGGAGAATTTGATCATAAAATATGTTACAAATATTTTACAGAGCTACATTTTTACTCAATGTCAGTAATTTCTAAGAAAACTGGATTGAAATCACCAGCACTATATAAAGGGAATACTTACTGAAAACTACGTTAGTGAGGAACCTGTACTTTTGCTGATTGCTTGGTATTTCTATGCAAAAGGCAGCCACTAGTTAGTCTATCATTACAATCTACACACATATTTTTTTTGAAATGCTAAACTGCCATTTAAATTAGATAGATTTTTATGATTACAGAATTCACATATTTTAAGAAAAAAAATATTGCTTGACATTACAATGTCAGTAGTGAAATACATTACGTGAAATTCAGCAATCTGAATCCACCAGTTGCTCTGTGGGAGGGATTTACAGAAAGTTGGACAACCAATGACAGTAGAAGAATGGATGACTTTGCGTTGTGGTGTTGGAGAAGAGTAATGAACATCCCAAGAATTGCCAAAAGAACAAACAGTTATATCTTGGGGAAAGTGC
>NW_006399818.1:7674659-7681313 GCF_000299155.1 Elephantulus edwardii
AAGAACATCTTCAGAAAGTTGGATTGACACAGTCAATGTAACAATATCAGAGATGGTGAGGTTGGCACAGGATAGGGCAAAGTTCACATCTGTTGTTCGTAAGGTTGCTGTAAGTTGTAGTCAGCTCTGAGGCCCTAACACCACCAATAGTATACAGGGGGTGGTGCTGCTGAAATAAAAGCCACACTTCTCAGATAGTTCAAATCCACCAGTCACTCTGAGGGAGAGAGATGAGCAGTCTTCTCCCCTGCAATTTGTTACCTGGGAAACTCACTGGATAGTCAGTTAGGAGTTGGTTCCATCTGGACAAAAACATAAGCTGAGATAGGGAAAGCTAAAGTAGGATTGCTATGAGTAGGAACCAACTCAGTAGCCACAGATTTGGGGTGGATAGATGATGGATAGAAGAAAGATAGATGGTAGATGATAGATAGATAGATAGATAGATAGATAGATAGATAGATAGATAGATAGATGATAGATAGATGATAGATAATCTGAAAAAGATAAATTGCATTTCATAAGCATTCATAAATCAGATTGAAGTGCCTAAACTTCTAGAAAAATAAAGTGGCATTTAGCTCAAAATCATTTCCTTTTTATAGACTCACAGAAAGAGTAAAATTATAACTGGAAACAGTTTTCATTTTTTTCCTACAACAGATAACTTTTTGTTCATACTATTGCCATCATTCCTCTGATTAGATGAATTTTCTTTTCTAGCTTCACTGTAGTAAAACATGTACAACAACAAAAAATACATTAAAATCACTTTGAAGTATACAACTCAGTCCCATTAATGGAATTCATCACATTGTGCAACCACCATTATTATTTTCAAATTCATAAATTGTCTAACCATACATCTGCTAGTAGACATTAGGGCTATTTTCCACTTCTAGTTATTGTGAATAATGTTGCAATGAACATTGGTGTACAAGCACCTGTTTGAATCATTGCTTTCAGATCTTTTAGATCTACCTCATTGCACACTTCTACACATATATTTGGAACTAAATTTCTGAAATTTAATAAATCACATATTTCTAATAAGATTAGTGGAATCTTTCCTAGAAACTATAAAAAATTTACTTCACAGTTTATGAGCATTCATTTAGCTAACAAAACAATACCTAACCACTTTCTATTCATTGCTCTAGAGTTAGAACTGAATCCACCTCAGTGGGTTTGAGTTTATAAATCACACAGGATGAGGTTGTCTGTCTTTCATGCAAGGAATCATGGGTGGGTTCAAGCCATCAGAGAGGCAGAACCCTTGATTAGCAGGGAGACTCCCTGTAGACCATACAACTAAAGTAATATTTCTTATTAAACAATGTCCACATAACTAAAATGGCATTAGGCTAAAATAACATTGGAAGCCCATGGTTTTTTGTTTGGGTGTTTTCCCCTGAAATAATAATTTCAGAATATACAATTTTCTTATTTGAATTTGAATACAGACCTAGAAGAAGCAATTTGAACAGAACAAGGGGATAGTTCTTCGTATTGTTATGTGTAACCAACTTGTCTACAACTCATAATGACCCTATCAACAATAGCTCTTAATCCTGCTCTATCCTGTGCCATCCTTACCAGCCTGATGCACTTGAGCTGTCAGTTGCACTCACTGTGTCAATCCATCTTGTTAAGGGCTTTCCTCTCTTACACTGACCTTCCATCTTTCTAAGCAGGATATCCTTCTCGAAAGACTGGCCCCTCATAACAACATACACACAGCATGTGAGACTTAGCGCCCTGGTTTCACTTTCTTGAGGCAGACCTGTTTTTTCTCTTGGCAGTTCATAGGCTATTCAATACACTTTCCAATATCACAATTCAAAGGCATTATTTCTTCTTTTTTCTTCCTTAGGAACTGTCCGGCTTTCAGAAAGGCACATAGCAAGCAACTGAGAAACCTGGCTGGAAAGGTGTGCATCACCATAGTATCTTTTCACCATACATTGTCAATCTGTTATTATTGTTGCTACATACTGTGGTTCGTCAGAACAGAGCCAGGGAACACTGCATGGTTCAAAATTAGGAAGGACGTACGCCAGGGATGCATCCCATCTCCATACCTTTTCAACCTATATACAGAACAGATTATCCAGGAGGCTGGGCTCTATGAGGAGAAATGTGGGGTCAAGATTGGTAGGTGATTTATCAACAATCTGCGTTATGCGGATGACGCAACCCTGCTTGCTGAAACTGAGGAGGACCTGAAGCACCTGCTGCAGAGGGTCAAGGACTGCAGCCTGCAATATGGATTGAGGCTCAATGTCAAGAGACAAAGATTCTCACCAGTGGACCAATTGGCAGCATCAGGATGGATGGTGAAGAGATTGAGACTGTTCACAGCTTTAGCTTGCTTGGCTCCATAGTCAACACTTTGGTACCAGTAGCCAGGAAATTAAAAGGCACATTGCCATGGGAAAGTCTACTGTTAGGGACCTCTCCAAAGTACTGAAGAGCAATGATATCTCTCTGGAGACTAAGGTGAGTTTGATACAGGCCATGGTCTTCACAATCACTTGTTATGCATCAGAGAGTTGGACAATGACCAAGGAGGATAGAAGGAGAATTGATGCCTTTGAGCTGTGGTGCTGGAGAAGAGTATTAAGGGTACCATGGAATGCTAGGAAAACAGATTCATCCTGGAAAGGGTTAAACTAGGTGGCTCCTTGGAGGCAAGGATTCTGAAGCTCCGTCAAACACACTTTGGACATGTTGTGAGGAGAGACCGGTCCTTGGAGAAGGACATCATGCTTGGGAGAGTGAAGGGACAGCGTAGAAGGGGAAGACCCTTTATGAGGTGGATTGATTCAGTGACTGGGATAATCGGGATGGGAGTGTCAGAGACAGTGCAACTGGCACGGGACAGAGCAGAGTTTAGGGCCGTTGTACACAGTGTCACTATGAGTAGCAGGCGACTCGACGGCACATAACAACAGCAACAACAACATACTGTGGAGTCAGAAAGGACTCATAGATGACCTGTCAGCAGGTTTTCAGAGGCAGTAAATCTCATGGGAAGAGAGTGTCATTGTATCTTCCACAGTGAGAGGATTCGAGCCATGCACCTTTTAGTCTGGTAGCACAATTCCTTAACACTAGGCCACCAGAGCTCCCTAATCAATCTGTATGCTGAACAAATAATCAATGGAGGTGATTATATAATAAAGAAGAACAAGTTGTAATGTGATAGCATCTTTCTTAAAAATGAAGACAAAGACTTGAAGTACTTATCGATGAAGATAAAAAACTATGGCCTTCTTATGGATTCCATCTCAACAAAAAAATGAAAACTTGACAACGGACCCAATAAATGCTATCATGGTAAATGGAGAAAAGTTTGACGTTGTCAAGAATTATATCTTGCTTGGATCCGTAGCCAATGGCTATGAAACCAACAACTGATAAATGAAAGGGCATACTTAACTGGTCAAATCATCTGCAAAAGAATTCTCTAGAGCGCTAAAATGCAAGCGTGTCACCTTAAAGACTAAGATGCACCTGATCCAATCCAATGTTTTTATTCTCTCAATGACCTCATACACATGTAATATTTGGATAATGAGTATGGAAGACTGAAGGAGAGATGATGGTTTTGAATTCTTACGCTGGCGAAGAATATGGAACACACCAGACTCACACACACACACCCAAGAAACAAATCTACCTTAAATGAAGTAGTCAAAACGCTCCATAGAAGGCGACATGATTTTATCTAACATACTGTGGGAGTGTTATCAGGACTCAGTCTTTGAATGAGGACATCATTCTTGGTAAAGTAGAAGACATTTTTGTTGGTAAAAAAAGAAGAAAATTATGTATAACAAAGTAAACTGGCACAGTAATGGAAACAACGGCTCAAGCACAGGAGAGGATTGAAGACAGTACTAGTGCAAGACCAGGAAGGGCTTCGCTTCATTGTACAAATGATTACTATGACTTGGAAATCACTCCATAGGATCTAACAAGAAGAACAAAGGTGTGCCTTCTTTGTAGTGGAAACAATCTACTTTGTTCTTCTTGTTCTTACATGCTATCAAGTCGAGTACTATTAGTGACTCATAGCAACTCTCTCAACAAAAGACCTTAACCCTGTCCTATCCTGTGCCATACACATCACCTCTGATACCTGTGAGTTCAATGCTGCAATCGCTGTGTCAATCCATTTCATGTGTGGTATTCCTCTCTTAAGCTGACCCTCCACTTTTGCAAGCAAGATGTCCCTTTCCAAGCAACATGCCCAAAGTATGAGATAGAATTTTGCCATCTTTGCCTCTAAGGAACATTCTGGATATACTTTACCCAGGATACATCTGTTTGTTCTTTTGGCAGTCTATGGGATATTCAGTTCTCTTCTCCAACATGACAACTCAAAGGCATCAATTCTTCTTCTCCTCTCATCTTTATACACTGTCCAGCCCTCAGATGCATAGCAAGTGATTGACAAGACTGTGGCCTGAATCAGGTGCACTTGAGTCTCTAGACTAATATCATTGCTTTTCACTATTTTGAAGAGATCCCTGACAGCAAACATGCCCAGTGCAATAAAGCTAATCTCCTAATGCTGGTGCCAAAGGTTTTCTCCATCTATATGATCTATTCCAAGTTACAGTGAGCCCAAGAATGACAGCATACCGGCTCCAAAGGGTTTTCAAGACTATTTCAAGACTATAACCTTTTGAAAGTAGATTGCCAGGCATTCTCAAGCACTTCTTGGTTGACCTGAACCCCCAAAATTTTAATATGTAGCCCAGTACTTAACCAAGGATAATATTTAAAGCCAACAACTGAATCAAATCTGGAAAGGAGAGCAACAAAGTAGTTACAGGGGTATGTTACTGAAACCAGTATAGGCATTCCGTAGGATACAGAAAGGCAACTGTGTGATTTCTCAACAAGAATGCTGGCATCCACCTATATGATCACATTCTATCTCTATAATCCCACAGACAGAAGACTTCCTAAATAGGTGTTCTAAATTTGAAGGAGTTTGGAGCTTCTGGTGGTATATCTTCAAGACTAAAGAATTCTTTACTTTCAACTATTCTGTTGTTAGGTATGAAGTCAAGTATGACTTGGACTGACCTTATGAACAACAGACCTAAAGCCCTATCCTGTTCTGTCCTCATCATCTGTGACACATTTGAATTCTTTGTCACAGTAACTGTGCCTGTCCATCTTGTTGAAGGTTTTCCTCCCTTTTGCTGACACCATATCTTTTCAAGCATCGTATCCCTTTTCAAGAGGCAGCTTCTCCTAACAACGTGCCAAAAATATGCGAGGTGAAGCTTCACCATCCTTGCTTCTAAAAGCACTCTGGTTGCACTTTTTCCAAGGCATAGAAGTTACATTTTTTCTTTCTTCAGTCAATGGAATATTCAGTGCTCTTCCCCAAAAACACAGCTCAAAGGTATCAATTCTTCTTCTATAATCCATATTCACTGTCCAGATCTCAGATGAATAGCATGATTTAAAATATCATGACCAGAGTCATCCACACCTTAGTCTTGAAATTGACATCATTGTTGTAGTTGTTATTAGGTGCTACTGAGTTGAGTACTACCCACCATAGTGACCCTATAAACCACAGATATAAATCCTGCCCTATCCGTACCATTCTCATAATTCTTGACACACTAGAAACCATGGTGGCACTGTGCTCAACTTCCTGGTTGAAGGTCTTCCTCTCCTTTGCCAATCCTTTGTCTTTCCAAGCATTGTGTCCTTTCCAAAAAATAGCTTTTCTTAACAACATGCCTGATGTATGAAAAGCAAAGCTTTATCATCTATGTCTCCAAGGATCACTCTAGCTGCACTTTTTACATTTGTTTGTTATTTAGGCAGTCCATGGGATGCTTCTGAACTGACATTATTACTCCTCGGTAATTTGAAGAGGTTCCCTACAGCATACTTTCCTAACAGGTCTCCAAAGAAGAATTGATGTCTTTGAGTTATCATGCTGGAGAAACGTCTTGAACATACCATGGATTGCCAAGAAAACAAATAGATCTCTCTTTTAAAGGGTGAAACTAGGTTTCTCCTTGGAGGCTAGGATTAAGTAGCTCCATCACATACTTTGGGCACATGACCAGAAGGGATCAGTCCTTGGAAAAGGATATTATGCTTGGAAGGGTGGAGGGACAGCAGAGGAGAAGAGGACTCCTGATGAGATAGATTGATACAGTAACTGGGGCAATAGGGGGTAGGTGTGTCAGTGTCAGTAAGACTGGTTCGGGACAGGGTAGGTCTCAGAGCTATTACACATAGGGTTGCTGTGAGCTGCAGCGAATTTGATAGAACATAACAACCACCACCTGATCTCCTGGCTTCTGATGTAAGGGAGTTGACTGTAGATCCAACTAAGAGGAAATAGTTGACACTACTCCAGAAATTTCTATTTTTCAAGGGATGAAGCAACTAAACTTGAGTCGCAAAAAGTAAATAAAAACCCAAATATATCTGAATGAAAAACCAGAAAGTCTAGTTTTCTCTTCGAGAACTGGTTTTTCTGCCTTGCTTGAGCTCCAGTTCAAGGATACTGGAAATAAGGACTATTGTATAAAGAACATTATTTACAAATCAAAGTGTATAATATTGCATGAGCTCCTTGTTTTTCAATGCAGCATAGTATTCCATTGT
>NW_006399818.1:7682414-7690202 GCF_000299155.1 Elephantulus edwardii
GTGGGGATGTGGTGGGCGAGGAGAGAAGTGCAACAATGAATGAATGGAAATCCAAAATCTCTGTAAGAGTTCATTGAAATTAATAAAAAAGAAAAAATGGAAAAAACCCAAATCAAAGTATATAGTTCATCTTCCTTTAATCCTTCAATGACACCTCCTGTCATCTATTAATTTAAAGATTATCTTTTAAACAAATATTTTTCATAATAACTGAATCAGGAATGGTAAATAAAATGGCCCATTACCGATAGCTACTTGTCAAATGCAACTTACTGAATAGTTTGATTATTGTTAAACTGTATGAGATGTTGACTTAGAAATTACATCAGGTGAAAAAATTGCATACTATTACCTTACTTTTAGTAACTTTTTTCTGTAGTTTGTTGTTCGTTTGTCACTTTACTTTGGGTTGAATGTCACGTATCCTACGTAAATGTATTTGTTTGAAAAATCATGACATTATAAATTAATTTAAAGTCTTCTTGGAAAGAAACCAAAAAAAATCTCCAAATATAAACAACAACAAAAACAAAAAATAGAAACGAAATAAACAAAGAAGACTAAGGGGAAAATAAAAACACCCCAGAATAAGGACAAACATCTAATAAACTAGAGCTGTTTATGGCCATTTGTTGGGGAGGGGTAACAATTTTCATGGCATTGGCTACAAGGAATAGAGCTGCTACCTCAAAGGCAGTGTCTTTCTGATAGTTGAAATCCATCAACTATTCTGACAGATGGGCAATCTTTTCCTGTGCAGTTTAGTCTCTGAAAGCATGCTGAAGGGTCAGCTATGAGTCAATCTTAACTCTATACCATGAAAGATGTTTTAAATTAAAACATTTTAGAGGGAGTTCTGGTGATCTCCTGGTATGAAACTGTTCTGCAATCCCAAAGGCATATAAATTAAAATCCACCAGCTACTCTGTGGGAGGATGGGCCATCTCCTCCCATGCAAATAACTGCTCTGAAAATCCGCCAAAGGACCAGCTATGGGTCTACTCAGACTCAACAATACACAACAATAACAAATTATTTTAAGGGAGAGTTACCTGACTGCTGATTATGAAATTAGTCCTCTGGAATATAAAGGTGTATCAATACCTTACACTATACAAAAAAGTGAGAGAAAACCTGCGGGTGGAAATCTAGGAGACTTAATATGCAAATAATAGGAAACCAAGAAAAAGGAACAGATAGAGACATGGCAGTAATTAAAACACAAAATTAAAAATTTTCAGTGAATAAACATTTTGTATGTTGATGTTTGTGGCAAGATTAATAAAAAGGAGTTGCAGACACAGGATTATACTGGTAAAATGTCTCATTGCCAAAGACAAAATGAGTATCTTCAAAGCTTCCAGATGGAAGTAACACATTATTTACAAAAGGCAATGATATTGTTACTTAATTTTCATCTGTAATACTTGTTGTTGTTGCTAATCTTTGAGTCAGAAATGACCTGTACCTGACCCTCTGCCAGGTTTTCAGAGGCAATTAATAGCATGGGAGGAGATTTCCTATCCTTCTCCCATGAAGGAGCTGGTGGATTGGAACCTCCTGCCTTTAGGATTGCAGCACAACTTCTTACCAGTAGGCCACCAGGGCTTTCAGAGGCAGTAAGTAACACAGAAGGATGCTACTCATCTTTCTCCTGTGAAGCAGCTGGTAATTCAAACCATGTGCCTCTGCAATACTAGAAAGTAGGAAATAATGCATTGTCAACTTAGGGCAACATGTAAGAATTCCCACCAATCAGAACGGCTAAGAAAGAAGGAAAAGAAACAGAAACAAATATATTCAGAAAATAATGAAATACAAGAATATATACCTGATTTTTATATATATATATATATTTTGTTCTTATGTACTATCAAGACAGCTCACCCTCCAGCAGGTTTTCGGTGGCAGTAAATCACACAGGAGGAGACTACTCACCTCCCTCCCATGGATAGATGGGAAATTCAAACCATGTGCTTCTGGGTTGGCAGCAAAACACTTCTAACAATTAAACTCCTCATGTGTAAACACACACACACACACACACACACACTCTCTCTCTCTCTCTCTCTCTCACACACACACACATTTACACATCACATATGCGTAGACACAGGATATTTTGAATCAACAATCACATGATCTACAATGCTGGAAATGAAAAGGTGAAGAAAAAAAGACCATTTCTAAATCCATCTTGAACTACAGTGTTGTGAACGACAGGATAGTATCCACATGCATACAAGGAAGACCTGTTAATACCACTATCATTCAAATATATGTACCAATAACCAGGGCCAAAGAGGAGGAAATACATAACTTCTACCAACTGCCGCTGTCAGAAATCTATACAATCAACATAGCTTTAGAATGACGAGTGACTTGAATATAAAAGTTGGAAAGATGGAAGAAGGATCAGAAGTTGGTAAATAGGGAATTTGTGACAGAAAAGAGGCTGGTAATAGAATAATACAATGCTATACTATCAATGACTTATTTCACAGCAAATACTTTTTATAAAAATATAAACAATAACTATACACATAGACTTCCCTGATAGTCTGCACAGGAATCAGACTAATTACATTTGGGTGGGGGTGGGGGGAAAATCACTGGAGATGTTCAGTATCATCTGGGAAAACTAGGTGCTAACTGTGGAACAGACCATCAACTACTAACTCATACACAAGTTCACATTGAAGTTAAAGGAAATAAAATCCAATTCACAAGAACCAAAATTTGACCTGAAGTCTATCCCACCAGAATTTAAAGACCATCTCTGGAACAGATTTGAGGCCTTAGATATTAAAAAATGAAGATCAGATGCATTGTGGAAGGATATCATCCCTGAAGAATGCAAAAAGGCATTACAAAGGCAGAGGAGGAAGGTAAGACTGAGATAGATGTCAGAAGCTACTCTGAATATTGCACTAGAGCACTGAGAAGCCAAAGTAGACAGAAGAAATCAAGAAGTTAAGGAGCTGAATTGAAGATTTCAAAGGTCACCTTGGGAACACAAAAGTATTAAAATGAAAAGTGCAAAAAACTGAAGTCAGAAAATCAAAAGGGCAGAACATGCTCAGCATTTCTTAAGCTGAAGGAATTGAAGAACACGTTTAAGCCTCAAATTGCAATACTTTAGGATTCAGCAGGTAGAATTTTGAATGACCCAGGAAGTACCAAAAGAAAATGGAAGGAGCACACAGAATCACTATAACAAAAAGAATTAGCTGACATAGAAGTATTTCATGAAACAATATATGATCAAAAGCTAATGGTGATGAAGAAGGGAGTCCAAGCTGCCCTGAAGAAACTGGCACAAAGCAGGACCCCAGGAGTTAATGGCATATCAAATGACATATTTCAGCAAACAGATGTTGCCCTAGACATGCTCACCAGATTATGCCAAGAAATCTGGAAGGCAACTACTTAGCAAACTGACTGGAAGAGATCTTTATTTACTTCTATTCCAAAAAAGGTGAACCAGTAGAGTGTAGAAATTATTGAACATATTGAATAATTGATACTGAAAAAGATCACACTCAAGCAAGATCCTGCATAAAATTATTAAAATATGACTGGAACAACACATCAACAGAAAACTGTAAGATGTGCAGGCTGGGTTTAGAATAGGCCGTGGCACTAGTGACATCATATCCAATGTTAGATGGATCTTAGCTGAAAGCAGAGAGTAGTAGAAGAATGTCTATCTGTGTTTCATGGACAAGGCAAAGGCATTTGACTGTGTTGATCACAACCAATTGTGGCTATCCTTGAGAAGAAAGTGAATCCCAGAATGCTTAATTGTGCTCATGTGAAACCTATCCATGGACCAGGATGCAGTATTCAGAACATAGCAGGGAAACAATGCATGGTTCAAAATCAGGAAAGGCACATGTCAGGGATGCATTCTTTCTCTATACTTTTTCAATTTGTATGCATAATAGGTTACTTGGGAGGCTGGACTTTATGAGGAGGGATATGGTTTAGGATTGAAGGAAATCTCATTAAAAACTGGTGTTGTACAGATGACAAAACCTTGCTTGATGAAACTGAAAAGGACATAAGTGTATGCTGCATAAAGTAAAGGACTGTAGCCTTAAATATGAACTGAACCTCAAACTTCAAGAAAAAAAAGATTCTCACCACTGGGCCAATTGGCAGCTTCATGATAGAGAAGATATTAAGATTGTTAACAACTTCAGTTTGCTTGGTTTTAGAATCAATTCTTTTGGCACTAACAGTCAGAAAATAAAAAGATGAATCACATTGGGGAAAATGTCTTTCAGAGACCTCTTTAAAGTACTGAAGAGCAATGATGCCAACCTGGAGACTAAAGTGCACCTGATTCAGGCCATGGTCTTTGCAGTTATTTGCTATGCATCTGAGAGCTGGACAATGGCTAAGAATAATAGAAGAAGAATCAATGCCTTTGAGTTTTTATGCTAGAGAAGAGTGTTGAACATTATGTGGACTACCCAAAGATCATCCTGGAGAGGATGAAAACAAGCTGCACTGTGGAGGTAAGGATTTTGAAGATCCATTTCACACTTAGGCCTGGGGCCAAGAAGGACCAGTCCTTGGAGAAGGACATCACGCTTGGTAGGGGGGAAGGACAGCACAGGAGAGGAAGACCCAGGATGAGACAGATTGACTCTGTTACTGGAGAAATGAGATTAGATCTGATAGAGACGATGAGATTGGCTCAGGATAGGACAGGTGTCAGAGTTATTGTACATAGTGTCGCTATGAGTTACAGGAGACTCGAGAGCACATAACAACAACATCTTAACACTTCTAACACAAAATCTCGATCGTTTCAGAGTTTACTTTAAAACATAATTTTTGTCATTGTGAGCTGTTAAGTTAGAATTGATCTATAGCAAAGCCCTCTAGTAGGTTTTCTGAGGCAGTAAATCACACAGGAGGAGAGTGTTATATCTTTCTCCTGCGAAGCAGGTGGTAATTTAAATCATGTGCCTTTGGGATTGCAATACAGCTTTTACCACTAGATTATCAGAGCTCCCTCTTAAAATACATCAGAGCAGTTTGTGAACTCCAGTGGCCTAATGGTTAAGGAGTTATCTTGCTAACAAAAAGACATGCAATTAGAATCCACCAGCTGCTTCAAGGTAAAAAGATTACTCTCCTCCCATACAACCTACAGCTCTGAAAACCCCCTGGAGGGTCAGCTGTTACTCAGTTCCTACTCCTGGTACATCATAACAACAGAGGTAGGAGAGATGTTCTTAATTAGGGAAGGAAATCCATTTGACAGTGCCATAATGGATAAGAGTCTCATAACAAAGTTAATCGAACACTATAGGACCACTACAAGAAAAAGACTAATAACCCAATTACAAAATGGGCAAACCATGGAAAGATTTTTACAGAGGAAGGCATTCAGATGCCGAATAGACACATGAAGAAATGCTCAAAATCAATGACAATAAGAGAGATACGAACCAAAATCACAATGAGATAACATCTCATCCCAGTAGTAGTGGCAAAGTTTAACAAGACAGCAAGCAATAATTATTGGAAAGGACAGAAAGAAATTGGAATTCCCATACACTTTTGATGGGATTGTAAAATGGTAAAACCACTCTAGAGGGTAGTTGGATATTTCCCCATAGCGCTGAGCACAAAAATTTCATTTGGCCCAGCTATTTCAATACTAAGAATATAACCTGAGGAAAACAGAAATATGACATAAATGTATATTTGTACACCAGTGTCCACAAAAGCACTATTCACAATAGCAAAACACTGGAAATAGTCCAAACATTCATCAACAACTGCATGTATTGGAAAATTGTGGTACATTCACAAAATGGAATACAATGCAGCACTAATAAGTAATTATTTTAAAAAAAATATTATGTAACATGGGAGAGATTGGGTAACATTATGCTGAGTTAACTAATTCAGTCTCATAAGGACAAATACTACATAAGACCATTATTTTCAAAATAGAAGGATTAACTAGGAAGATAGTAAGATACGTACAAAAGTCAAAAGGAGGGAGTGAGGAAGGAATGGCAGTGAGGATGGGGAAGGGGAAAAATCATGAAGTCTCAGATTTTGGTGGGTGGTGGAATAGGGAAAAATTCAGTGGGGACCTGAAAAGATGGGATAATAGTGGTCATTTATCAAAGGTGAATAATTTTATAAAACACCATGTATGAGGAGAGATTGGAACACTTATTCACTGCTGGTTAGAGTGTAAAATGGTTCAAGCACTATGAAAAGTGATTTGGTACTTTCTCAGAAAGTTGGAAATAAAAACACCACTTAAAGCAGCAATTACATTGCTGGGAATATACCCTAAAGAAACCAGAACCACCATCCATACAGATGTATGTATGCCCATGTTTATTGATTCACAATATCAAAGTGATGGGAACAACACAGATGGCCATCAACGAACGAATGAATAGGAAAAACGATGGTATATTCACACAATGGAATACTATGCAGCACTGCAAAATAATTAATTTATAAAAGATAACACAACATAAGTGATCCTAGAGGACATAACGCTGAGGGAAATGTCTCCTTCTCAAAAGGACAAATGTTTCCTAACAGCACTGTTATGAAGCAGATCTGATATGGAGAGTTGGGAGGAGAATAGGGGAAAAGTGGACAGATAATGAACACTGTATTGGAACAGATGAGGGAGAGAACTATTTAAAATGAATATATGATTAGGCATTATAGATAAAACAATGGTTGAGAATAAGAGGTATATTGAAAAGGGGTGGGGGAGGGAGAGAGAAAGCGGAAGGATGGAGGAAATTGTGCAAAATGGCATGAATTTCTTTTTTTAAGTGGGGATGGAAAGAAGAAAATGTGCAACAACGAATTAATGAAAATCTACCTTCTCTGTAAACTTTCATTAAAACCACAAGTATAAAAAACAACCTGAAAAAAAAAGCCTCACAATATGGAAAAACACTATGTGTATTAATTACATATGGAAATAAATACAAAATAATATTTAAAAAAAAAGAAACCCAAAAAACATGAAAAAAAAGAAATGGACATATGACTATGTACAAATAAGATGATTTCACAGTCAAATCATTAGACAAATATTGCACTGAGATATATGGGTACTATATGTAACAGATTAAAGGGTTAATGTCTAAAATAACAGATGATATACAAAGGAACAACGTATTCACTATAAAATAGTTACGAATTGAAAACTTCTGGAAAAGTAAATATAAATTATTGTTGTTATATGCTGCTGAGTCGCTTGCGACTTTTAGTGACCCAATGTACAAGAACCCTAAACCCTGCTCTATCCTGTGCCAACCTCACTCCCATTACCCTAATCACTGAATTGATCCATCTCATTAAAGATCTTCCTATCCTGTACTGTCCTTACACCCTCCCAAACATGATGTCCCTCTTCAAAGTATGTCAGACGAAGCTTCAGACTTCAGGCTGCCTCCAAGGAGCAGCCTGGTTTCGCCCTCTACAGGACAAATCTGTTTGTTTTCCTAGCAGTCCATGGTATATTCAACACTCTTCTCCAGCACCACAGCTCAAAGGCATCAATTAGTCACTGTCCGGATCTCTGATGCATAGCACACAACTGTGAAGACTATGGCCCAGATCAGGCACACATTAGTCTTCAGCCTGATGTCATTGCTCTTCAGTACTTCGGAGAGGTACCTGACAACTGACTTTCCCAATGTAATTTCTCTCCTGCTAGTACCAAGAGTACTGACTGTGGAGCCAAGCAAACTAAAACTGTTAACTATCTCAATCTCTTCACCA
>NW_006399818.1:7691067-7692260 GCF_000299155.1 Elephantulus edwardii
ATATATTCTTTCCATTTTCTTTTAATGCTTCTTGGATCATTTAACACTGTGCCCACAGTATCCTTAAGTATTGCTACTTGTGGCTTGAATTTGTTTTTCAATTCCTTCTCCTTAAGAAATGCTGAGCGAGTTTGGCCCTTTTGATTTTCTGACTCAAGCTCTTTGCACATTTCATTATAGTATTTCGTTTTGTCATATTGAGCTGCCTTTGAAATTTTCTGTTCAGCTCTTTAATTTCTTGATTATCAACAAGTATTTTTTTAAGCTTTAGTTTAATAGTAGCCAATAATATTTAGAGTAACAATGTACTATTACTTTATAACATTTACTACCAATGTGACCTTGGGTGAATGCTTTCATTAATATGTGCATAATTTCTTTATCTGTAAAATAAAATTAATAGCATGCTTGTGAAAACTGAATGAGGTAATCCATGGAAAGCACTTAATAAAAGTTTCAACACATAAAAAGTGCTGAATGATATTGGTTAATTACTATTATTAGGTAGCTTTTATTTCTTTCAAAGATCAAATATCTTTGAAATATCAAAATATCAAAGATCAATGAAAAAAGATAAAGAATTGACACACTTGAGTTGTAATATTGGAAAAGGATGTTGATTACACCATGATCTGCCAGAAAAATAAGTCTTAAAAGGCTTACAGCCAGAATTCTCCTTAAAATGGGAAACTGTGAGACTGTGTCTAGCTGATTTGGGGTACATGAGGGGAAATCAATTATTGAAAAAATGTATAATGGATGTTTGGTAAAGCAGAAGTTCATTTTAAAAAGAGTGAGTCTGAAGTAAATGGATTGACAAAGTAATCTGTATAAAATAGATGTACAATGATGATTGTTGTAGTTTTGTTCATGGAGGAAAACAAACCAAAATTACATGGGATGGCATTAGAGGAAAAATAACTAACATTACATAACATTACCTTAGAGGAAAAATAAATAACATCATGGGATAGCCAATCACTGAAAGAACTAATTATGGCAAATAAAGTATAGTAATGGTAGATTTGACAGCATCTCTACAAAGTTCTTTCAGTTCTATATTTTAATATTTCCAACTTTATCTTGTCAAATATGAAAACATTATGACTATTAGGTCTCTCTGGTATTGCATTTTCTTGAATTGGTGGTTTTATTTTTTAATAACGTTTTTATTATATACTGATTTACTTAAA
>NW_006399818.1:7693060-7695736 GCF_000299155.1 Elephantulus edwardii
CAGCAATTCTATGAACAGATCTACCCCTTGCCCTATCCTACACCATCTCCACGATCCAAGACATGTTTGAGCCCATTTGCACAGTCACTGTGTCAATCCCTTGCATTGAGGATCTTCTTTTCTTTTCTGACCTTCCACATCTCTCAGCATGATGTCAGTTCCAAAGGACTGGAATCTTAACTGTTGTTAAAAAAACCGTTTAAGCTTCAAGTTTTTACATTAGCTCTAATATTAGATGGATAAAACCACATTAGGGATGTCTATCTCTGTTTCATTGACTATGCAAAGGCATTTGACTGTGTGGATCATAAGAAATTGTGGCTGACTCTGAGAAGAATGGAAATCCTAGAACACTTGATCATGCTTATGCAAAACCTATAGTTGGATCTGGAGAGAGAAATCAACTGGCCCAGTGGACAGAAGGTGATGCTACCAAGCCAAAGGTGGGCGACTTTTAATCTGCGACCCTCGGACCCATCTCTCATTGTTTTTGTTCAGATATTCCTCTAGGTCATAAAGCCTGGTGAACAAGTCATTGTACAGCCGTAACTTCTGGTTGCTGTGAAGCTGAAGACTGTGACACTGATGTGTCAAATGCATTAATGGCTGGTTACCCAATGCGGACTGAGTGTGGGGTGGAGCTCCCCAATTAAAACAAGCTTAGGAGGAGGAGTGGCACCCACTTCCATAATAGCTTACATCCGGAAACCCTATGAACCTGGAAAGAGGATGAGAAATACCCAAACGTTGAGGACTCTCCTTCATAGGGTCTCTATGAGTCGCCTGCAACTCGATGGCACTTAACAACAATAATAGTTGGATCAGAAGACAGTAGTCAAAACAGAGCTAAGAAACACTCCATGGTACAAAATTGGGAAGGGTGTATGTCAGAGATGTACCCTATCTCCACACCTTTTCCAATCTTTATGCAGAACAGATTATCCAGGAAGCTGGGCTCTATGAGGAGAAATGTGACATCAGCATTGGAGGAAGAGTGATAAAGAAAATGCATTATGCAGATGCCACATCCCTGCTTGCTGAAACTGAGGAGGACCTGAAGCATTTGCTGCAGAAGGTCAAGGACTGAAGCCTTGAATATGGAGAGAAGCTCAACATCAAGAAAAGAAAGATTCTCACCACTGGGACAATTTCCAGCATTATGATAGATGGTGATGAGATTGAGCTTAACAGCTTTAATTTGCTTGGCTTCATAAACAACACTCTTGGTACCAGCAGTCAAGAACTTAAAAGACGAATTGCACTGGGAAAGTCTGCTGTCAAAGACCTCTCCAAAGTACTGATGAGCAATGATGTCAGTCTGCAGACAAAGTTGCACCTTATCCAGGCCAAAATCTTTGCAATTACTTGCTATACATTGGAAAGCTGGACAATGACTAAGGATGATAGAAGAAGAATTGATGCCTTTGAGCTGTGGTGTTGTAGAAGAGTATTGAATATACCATTGACTGCTAGGAGGATAAACAAGTTCGTCCTAGAGTGGGTGAGACCAGGCTTCTCCTTGGAGGGAAGGGTTCTGAAGCTTTGTCTGACAAACTTTGGACATGTTGCAAGGTGGGACCAGTCCTTGGAGAGGAACATCATGCTTAGGAGGGTGGAGGGACAGCACAAGAGAGAAAGACCCTCAATGAAATGGATTCAGTGACTGGCGTAATGGGAGTAGGGAATTTGGGAAGGGAGTTTGACGCTTCCTCACAATTCTGAACATAGAAATTCCATATGACCTAGCTATGCCACTACTTGGAATATTCCCTGAGAATATGAGAAATGAGGCACAAACTGAGTTTTGTACACCAATGTTCATAGCATCATTATTCACCATTGCAAGAACATGGAAACAGCCCAAATGTCCAACCACAATGGAATGGATTAAGAAATTATGGTATATTCACAAAATAAAACACTATACAGCACACAGGAGCAATGATTTTGTAAATTATTACCTAACATGGGAGGAACCGGAGAGCATTGTGTTAAGTGAACTGATAGGACAAATACTGTATAAGACCATTATTGGAGAATGTGTACAAGGATCCAAGGCAGGGAGACGGGAGGATGGGCTGGTGGTGGTGCTTAGTCATAGAGTCGCACAATCTGATGGGTGGAGGGAGGGGTAGGTAAAGGAAAGGGGAAAGATTCAGTGTAAAAAACAATGTATATGAAATCTGTAAGTAAACCAGTATAAATAATAATTTTATAGTTTAAAAAATGGCTAGAACAAAAAAACCACACACACACACACACACACACACACACACACAAATGGCTAGAACAGTACTTAAGAGAATTGCCGGTTCAATCTGGATTTGGAAGAGGCTGTAGCATTAGGGATATCATTGTTGATGCCAGCAAGATCGTGGCTGAATGCAGAAAATAAAAGAAGATTGTATATTTGTGCTTTATAACTATGCAAAGGCATTTGACTGTATGTATCATAAAAAATTGTGCTTAACATTGAGAAAAAATTGAAATTTCAGAACACCGAATTGTGCTCATGCTAAACCTATACATAGATCAAGATGGTGGTGTGTGAACAGAGTTTAAAATTAAGAAGGGAGTGTGTCAGAGTTGCATTCTTTTACTATCCCTGTTTAATTACTGGGTTAGAATACACAAAATATATATTTAACAGAAAATTTCTATTTACAACAGAAATAT
>NW_006399818.1:7696401-7698352 GCF_000299155.1 Elephantulus edwardii
TTAAATATATATATATAATCTCCAAAGTAAGTGAAATAAAGTTTCCTAAGAACTCTGCTTGTACTTCCTTTAAGACCCATATGTTTTTTGGCAGCAGTCCATGGTATATTATTCAATGCTCTGGCAACACCATTATTCGAAAGCATCAATCCTTCGTCATTCTTCCTTATTCATCGTCAACTTTTAGATGCATATAAAGCAAGTAAAAATACCAAGGTTTCGATCAGGAGCACTTCAGTCTTTAAACAGAAAACCTGTCTCTTCAGAATTTTGGAAAGGTCCTTGACCACAGATTTTCCTAATACAATATGTCTTTTGGTATCCTGACTGCTTCTATTATGGGTGATGACTGGATTTCCAAGCCAAATAAAATCATTGACAACTTCAATCTTTTTTCCATCTATCATGATACTATTGATCCAACTGAAAGTTTTTGTCTTCTTAATGTTGAGCTGTAATCCATATAAAAAATGCTTCCAAAGTTCTTTATTTTCTTCAGGCAAGACTGTGTTATCTACAGAACACAGGTTGTTGAAGAGTCCTCCTCTGATTCTTCTTCATATAGTCTAGCTTCTTGAATGACTTGCAGAGCATACAGCTTCAACAGGTACAGATAAAGGAGGAGGAGGAGGAGAAGAGGAAGAAGAACAGGGAGTGGAAGAAGAGGATGAGGGAGAAAAAGAGGAGGAGGAGGAGGAAAAGGAGAAGGAGGGGGAAGAAGCAGCAGCCCCAGAAGCAGCAGCAGAAGCAGCAGCTGCCTATTTTAAAAGAACTACACTGATGCAAAAGGATTTCTAAAGGGAAACAATTGCTTACCGGATATTTAAATGAACTCGTAGGTTCAGAAAGGTTTCTCACTGTTGTACTTCAGGATTCTTTTACACCCCTGATTAAAGGGACCAAGTATGCTTCAGTGCCGACTCTGGAATCAGTCTTTGTGCATTTATTCCCTTGCAGTAGAGTTAGGCTGCTAACCAAAAGGTTGGTAATTGATATCCATAGAAAAAAGATTTAGTAGTATGTTCCCAAAGAGATGGCGGTCTTGAAAACACTGTTTGTCCAGAAGAGTCACTAGGGAAAGCAATGGGTTTTCAGTTTTTACTCCAAGTATTCAGAATGATTTAAACTTATAACGTAAACTATATTGTGCATAGGAAGCTCTGGTAGCCTAATGGCAAGAAGCTGCACTGCAATCCCTATAGCAGGCAGTTCGAGGCCACCAGCTGCTCTGCAGGAGAAAGATGCGCCATCTCCTGCCATACAATAACTGCCTCTGAAAACCCGCTGAAGGGTCAACTATGGGTCGGCTCCTACTCAACGGTACACAACACAAACAACATGTTAAGAGCCATCTGTCAGTTTGTCTAATGCTAGTTAGAATAGTTTAATGACTGACATGCTGCTATGATAATAGAATCAGTTAATGCAACTGATAAATGACAAGAGAACATGAATGCATCTTAAAGATGGCATGTTGTTGGTGTTGATTGCCTTCAAGTCGATCAGGACTCATAGCGACCCTTTGAACAAAAGGCCTGAAGCTCCTCTACAACTATCAACATTTATCAAAGTTCATAGAGTTTCTGAAGGCATGTTATTTAGGAGGTGGATATCACTCCTGCTGCCAAACCTCTCATAGTATGTTATGTGCCATTTAGTCTCCTTAGATGTGTAACAACCCTATGTGCAGCAGGTCTGAACCCTCCCCTGTCCTGAGCCAGTCTCATTAATTCTGACAAACCAACCTCCATTGTCCCAGTCACTGTATCAATGCATTTCATCCAGGGTCTCCCTCTCCTGTGCTGTCCATCTACCCTTCCAAGCATGACGGCCTTCTCCAAGGACCAATTTCTCCTGGCCACATGCCCAAGGACTGGTCCCTCCTTACAATACGCCCAAAATATATCAGATGAAGCCTCAGAATCTTTGTCTCCAAAGAGCAGCCTGGTTT
>NW_006399818.1:7699712-7701174 GCF_000299155.1 Elephantulus edwardii
GGTGGCCTAGTGACAAGAAGTTATTCTGCAGTCCCAAAGGCACATGGTTCGTGGCCACCAAGCTGCTCAGTGGGACCATCCTATTAACTGCTTCTGAAAACGACCAATGGGTCAGCTATGGGTGAGTTCCAATTCTACAGTACACAACAACACAGCAACACAACAACAATACATTCATCTATTCAAATTATTTTTGAGTACTGACTATGTGCCAGGATGAAAATTCCTTCAAGCTCTTACTTGAAAATATGAAACATGATTCTATTGTTTAGAAGAATCGAAATTTTTTTATTATTTACTTATTTTGATTTTCAGGTTTCTGTCAATTTCATCTAGTTATTTTTAGATCAACCAGAATATATCCTAGTACCACTCCACAGATGAGCACAGTTTGTATTTCTCCCAGATCAATAGCAAAGTTTCAATGCGGCTTGTTCTGATCAGAAGTTAAACTTCAAAATTGACTCTGCCATATTAGAAAGAATCTTAAAACTGCATGTTCTGTTAATTAATTCACAAACTGTGATTGTAACTAAAAAAATATGCCTTCTAAAAACAAAGACTCCAAATCCAAATCCCAGAATTGCCATTTTCTAGCTGGATATAAACACTCTGAGACTGACATTGTTAATCTGTAAAGGGGGATGATACCATTAACTACTTAATAAATTGCCTTGAGATTATAAGTTAACATGCATAAAGTAAGGATTCAATATCTTTAACTGTAGTTATTTCCCCATTTATACTTATCAAGTATTTACTATACAACAGTGATATCACTAGAGGCTGTGGTTACAATAATGACTGGATAAGAAGGATTTTTAGCTCCCTTTTGAAATGTACAATTCAAAATTGCCAAGACATACTATTAAAATATATTTTCCAAAATAACCTTTTTCAAACATGGCAAGGGCTGTAGGAAAGGAAAACTGAAGGTACTACAGAAGTAGAAATGGCATCTTGGTTGCAACAGCAGTAAAGTATTTAGATGGTAACCAAAAGTTTGATGGTTTAAACCTACCCAGTGGCTCTGCAGGAAAAGACTTGGTAATTAGATTCTGAAAAGATTACAGCTATAAAAACTCAGTAAGAGAGTTTTACTCTGTCACATACTGTCTCTTTAAGTCAAGCTTGCCCGGACAGCACTAAAAAGAGTACAAACAGTGGTGTGTGTATATATATTTATATAGTCTGGTTGCATTAGTCTTGTTGTTATGTGCCATCAAGTCACCTGTGACTCACAACAATCCTATGTACAAGAGCCCTAAACCCTGCTCTAACCTGTGCCAACCTTATTATCTCTGACACACCTACTCCCATTACCCCCATCATGGAATTGATACAACTCATCAAGGGTTTTCCTCTCTTGTGCTGTCCCTCCATCCTCCTAAACATGCTTCTAAACATGATGTTCCTCTCCAAGGACCAGTTCCTCCATGGAACCTGCCCAAGTAAGTCAGAC
>NW_006399818.1:7701809-7735749 GCF_000299155.1 Elephantulus edwardii
TGAAAAGGTATAGAGACAGAATACATCCCTGGCAGACACCCTCCCAATTTTGAACCATGCAGTGTCTCTTTCCTCTGTTCTTACAACTGTCTCTTGGTTCAAGTACAGGTTTCACATAAGAACAATCAAATGTTCTGGAACTTCCACTCTTCTCAGAGTCAGCCACAGCTGCATTAGTACTCATAAAAAAATATTTCCCTACTTCAGGTAGGGAAGACAATGAGGACAATAGAAACAGATACACTTGCTCTTGATTTCTTAAGGTCATTGGTATTCAATGTGACAAATTTATTCTTGAGATGATCTCTAAATTCAAGTGGAGTATACACAAGGCCAGACTTTGGTTATCACGCACTTTCAAGAGCTCTCTTCAGCTCCTACTTGAAAATGCAAATAAATTGAGAGTCTGTTCCTCAGTTGGCCTATAGCTTCATTTTTATGGGTGATAATGAGTCTTTCTGCACAGATATGGCCAAATTGACTCCTGTGGATTCCATCCAATGAGATCCACATGCATACTCTTCACTGTTGTTTTGGAAGGTACTTGCAAATAAGTAGGATTTGCAAAATACATGATTTTACAGTGTCACTTCTTTCACCTAAGGAATATTTTCTAACTACAGATCCTTTTTTATCTCCAACTTTGTTGTTGTTGTTGTTGTTAGGTGCCATCAAGTCGAGGGTGACCCATAGTAACCCTATGAACAACAAATCTGAACCCCATCTTATCCTGTGTCATTCTCACTCTTCCTGCTCCCACTGCAGCAGACGCTGTGTCAATCAACTTCGTTGAGGGTCTTCCTCTCCTTCACCTACCCTCCACCTTTCTCACTATCATGTCCTTCTCCAAGGAACAGATACTTCTAGCAACATGCCTGAAATATGTGAGACAAAGCTTTACCATCTTTGCCTCGAAGGAGCACTCGGGATCCATTTCCAAAATTAGCATTCCATTAATTAGCAACAATCAATGCATCCTGATTACATTTTGATGATTTTTAAAGTGAAGAAGTTAGTAAACCTCTTCACTTTTATCTTTCAATTGTTAGAGTTTAGAGTAACAGTTGTATTAACTAGTCTTCCTTGTACACATATGGTTATTGTTCTATCACTAACAGTACTGTAGTTTAAGATACATTTTGAAATGTTCTTTTTGATCATAAATGCAATGCCATCTGCCTTCAATTTGTCCTTACTGGCATAGTAGGCTGTATTTTTGTCCAATTCCAAAGGGCCAACATCCATCAGTCCATGTCATCTCTCTAATGTCTAGGATATCAATCTTAATATAGTCTGTTTCATTTTTGGTAACTTCAAGTTATCCTAGATTCATACATTATACATTTCATTTCCACTATGACCAGAGGTTTGTAGCTGTTTCTTCCAACCTTGTGTCAAACCACATCACCAAATGAAGATCTCAAAAGCTCTCCTCTGTCCTCACCACTCAGGTGAACCTCTCGATAGACGGATAAATAAAACATTGTGTTGCCAACCTAAAAGTAGGCAGCTTGACTCTACCAGCGTTTTCCTTGGGGGAAAAGATGTGTAATCTCCTCCTGTGCAATTTATTGCCTCTGAAAACCTGTCAGGTATGAGTCCATTCAGACTTCACAACAACATATACATACACTGGAATATTACTTAGCTAGAAGGAGAAATTAAGTCCTGATAAAAGGTGTGATATAGATGAAACTTGAAGACACTATGCAGAATGATATAAGCCAGAAGCAAAGGGACAAATACTGCTTGATACCACTAATATATATATATATATATTTTTTTTTTATAGAATTCAAAGCTTATTCATGTTTACCAGAGGTGAAAGGGAGGAGAAAGAAAATTGCTTAGGGGCAAAAAGTTTTGTTAATGGGAGGAAATAAACAAGAAAAGAACTATGATAGTGGTTACACAACATGAAGAAAGTAATCTATGTCACAAAATGATACATGTAAAATTGTTCAATGGGGAAATATTCTGCTATGTGAAAAGAACTATGATAGTGGTTACACAACATGAAGAAAGCATGTCACAAAATGATACATGTAAAATTGTTCAATGGGGAAATACTCTGTTATGTCTATTTTTTACCACAGTTTTTAAAACAAATAGCCACAAAAGCCTGCTTCCTTTCATGAGAAGAAATCCAAATGAAAGAAAAAAATGCCATTTCAAGACTCCCTGCCTTCTTTCTCTACACTCTTCCCATAGTCCAAACAAGGACTCAATATTGGCTAGCCATACATAAGATAAAATAGATATTTCTAGATCTCGATGCTGCTATCTTTTAAAGGTCTCTGCCCAGACTTCATGTCGTGCTGCTGAGAAATGCTATCTGAGAATGTTTCTATGCTAACAAGTTGATTCTGATTCACAGGTACTCCAGGTGACAGTGGGACTGCCCTAGAGGATTTTGTTTTCATGGGAACTGGCTGCCAGGTCTTTCTCCTGTAGACCTGGGAATAGGTTCAAAGAATCAAACTTCTAAAGAGTAATAGTGAACATAATCATTGTACCACCAAGGTTCCTGTGTGATATGTATGAGCTCTCTTTAATTTCTCTGTCCCTTTCCACGGCAGGATCTTAAGACGAAGAATGTGGCATCAGGACTGAGGGAAGACTCATCAACAACCTACATTTTGCAGATAACGGAACCTTGCTCACTAAAACTGAAGAGGACTTCTCCTGATAGAGAAAAGACTGAGGTTGTTGACAATTTCAGCTTGCTTGGATCTACAATCAATATTCTTGTTTCCACAATGAGAAAATTAAGATAGGTTGTTTTACGAAAATCTGTAGGGACAACTCCAGAGGGCTAAAGAGCAATGATGTCAATCTAGAAATTAAGGTGCTCCTTATCCACGTCATGGTCTTGTAGATGTCTTGCTAAACATCAGAAAGCTGGACAATAACTACATACGGCAGAAGAAAAAATGATGCCCTTTAGTTGTGATTGTGGAGAAGAGTTTTGAATATACCATCAACTGCCAAAAGAACAAACAGGTCAGTCCTGAAGAGGGAGAAACAACATCGCTTGAAGGCAAAGATTTTAAGCTCTGTCTCATATACTCCGAGCATGTTGCCAGGAAGAACTAGCCCTTGGAGAAAGGCATTATGCTTGGAAGGGTAGAAGATCAGTGCAGAAGAGGAAGACTCTGGATGAGATGGATAGACACGGTGACTGTGGAAAAGGTGGCATGTATGTCAGGGGGCAGAGATGATGAGATTGGCTCAAGAAAGGACACGGTTCAGAGCCATTTTTCATAGGATCAATATGAGTTACAATCAACTCAACAACACATAAAAATAACAGCAACAGGAGAAATTTTGTTCCATAGGATATCATAATGTGGTCATTAATAACCTATATACCACATATCACCTGTAAGTTTTTCTAATAATACAAAACTTTATAAGAATTTAAAAAATCATATTCTGTAACCCATGTTATCCATATATAATACAAGTTAATGTAAGAAGATAAAGTATAATTCTTTTTTTTTGCTCAGAATGCTGAGTTTATGAATATAGCAAATTTCCATCAATTTGAGCAAATTGAGATGATTACATTTTCAAATTTGTAAACTGTCCATATGGATGAGGGAGAAAATTGATTTATCAAGATTCACAGCAGGTACAGCTGCCCTAGTTTTCTCCCCACCTCCTTTTTTTTTTTTTAATTCTTCCACAAACTAGCACTGGGTTACAAATTCACCAAGTAGAGATCTGTTTTAATGAATGTCTAAGAAAACACGGGACACACAGCAAATATCAGTGAAATAATTGCTGTCTCATAAAAAATGGTTCTTATCAGCAAGGCCAGTATTTGCATATAAAAAAATGCTTCCAAGAGATTCAAACTAGTTTGTTCTCTTTAATGAGTTAAACACGCCGACAGAAATCATGTTGACACTAACCACTTGCTAAGCAGAGACAAACTTTAGTCTTAGTCCAGTCTGAATCCTTTTTATTTCAAAATCTTGGCATTAGAATTAAGGAAGTTTCATCATTTCCAGAAATGTTCCGTTATAAATAAGTTACAGAATCACCCTTGCCATACCACCTTTTTCAAAAACACTGTGAGAAATCCAAAGGTGGTGTGGAGGATTACTCACCAGATGGCATTCCCATTTCAGGTTGACCAGGGTCCAATAAACACATTAACAAATTGAATAGAGGTAACTAGGACCCCACATTGTCCTGGCATTGAGCTTCTCAATGTGTCCTGTTGAATCAGAGAGCATCTATTCTTTTAGAAACCATCTTTTCTGGTGGTGTAAATTGCTCATTAATCAAAATGGATTTATTGAGTACCTAGAGTGTGCAAAGCCTGTACTAAGTGCTTCAAAATAACTTGTTGCCTGGTTACCAGAAAATGGAAAAATTGCCCTGTGAAGGTTAACATTAAATGAAAGGCAGATAAGAAAACATTGTCTTTGAAGGCATCTGATTATCTCCTAAGGGTTTTTTCTATCAGCACAGCCGACGTAATATTCATTCACATAATTATTAACTCTTTAATGCAACCGAGTCACCACTGTAACAACATTAGAGCCTTTGCTTAATGCTTCACGAAAAAGAAAGAAGATTAACTACAGGTTCCATAATCATGGATTCAAAATAACAAATTTACTGAGCAAAGAAAAGACTTCTGTTGATCTTTCCTTAATGAGAAATATCATTATTTGCTCCACATGGACTCTATAGTTACTGAGGCATTATTAGTAAAATGCTCCTTGGCAAGGACACTTTCTGGTTGGATCTTTTGAAAAGAAATTTAGTAATAAGTAGTGTCTATATGCAGCTTTCAATATGGATTGTATCTCAATGTAAAGGAAATAAAAATTCTCACCACTGGACCAATGGACAACATGATGATATGCAGAGAACAGATTGAAATTGTCAATGATTTCATCTTGAATCCACAATCAACATCTTTAGTACTAGCAGTCAGGAGATTGGGAGAAAAGCATGCTGTCAGGGACCTCTTCAAATTACTGAGAAGCAATGATAGTAGTTGGAGGACTAAGGTTCAACTCCCTAATTGAAGTTTTTTAATCACTTCCTATGCAACTGAGCACTAGAGATGAGTAAGGATGACAGAAGAATTGGTGTCTTTGAACTGTGGAATCGGAGGGCTTCAGATCCCATTGTTTGCCAACAGGACAAACAGATATGTCCTGTAGAAGCTACAGCTAGAGTGCTTCAATGAAAAGATGATGAAACTTCATCTCACATATTTTGGGCATGTTGTTAGAAGGGGCTATTCCTTGGAAAGGGACAACATAACTGGGAAGGTCGATGAAAGAGAGGAAGATCTTCATTCAAGTGGACTGACTCAATGATTGCAGCAAAAGCTTGAGTGTGAGGATGGCACAGGACAGGACAGGGTTGAGGTCTCTTGTTCACAGCATCGTTTTGAGTTATACTTGACAGCACCTAACAACAATAGAGTTGATGATATTTTTTTCCCCTTGAGGCTGGAATAAAATCTTCGTACTTGTCTCAGCATTCCAACTGAAAGAAGGAGAGACTACAGAAAGAGAAGAGCTGCATATGTAACAGTCATCTTCTGAGAACAGAGTATATTCTCAAAGGCCATATATTCTATATCCATGGGTGACACTACTAAGTTAAAACCAGGATCCTCAAGTCCGTCAGAGACTGAAGTAAGGAGATTGCACATGATGTAAAGACACAGATCCAGACATCCTCAGTCATCTCTTCCCATTCATTTATCAGCCCTGTTAGCTCAACATTTAAGCACTTAGCTACTAACTAACAAGTTGATGGTTCAGACACACAAGAAACTCTGCAGGAGAAAAAAACCCAACACTCTGATTTTTTGCTCCCATAAAGAGTACCACTTAGGAAATACAGTTCTACAAACACAGCTCTACTTTCTCATAAAATTGCTAAGAGTTACAATAGACTTAACGACACATAACAACGTGGGACCCACTCACCGTACTATGTATTTCTATCTATATTTCCCCCACATTATCTCTATTTTTCAGAACAGTTTTAGAATGAAGTTTCTGTGTGCAGCTGTAATACACATTTTCTCTGTACATCTAAGCCATATTATCCAATAAGAAAAGCACTAAGTTACTCAAAAGTGGTAGGACACATTCTTTCACATTTTATTTTCCCCTCTCCGCTATTTATTTCCCAAAAGTGAGAATCACCAGGCAGGGAAAGGATGAGTTTGACTCATAAGTATCAGCATTATTCTCCCTTCTCCCTCATTTCTTAACACTGGATAGCATCATTTCTTGCTGAGGCTGCACTACGGACTCCCTAATTAACCTTCCAGCTTCCAGCCTCGTCTCTGTCCAAATTATCTTCCACATTGTTTCCAGAGGGACTGTCCAAAAATAAAAACCTAATCACGTCATATTTCTGCTTAAAGTCTGTCAGCTGAAGACTTGGGCTTGAGACTGCTTTCAGGAGAAAGCCAAACTTGTGCATGTCACTTGATCTTTGAAGCATTCTTTTCCAGTACAAGCTATAAACATGCTAACTGGCACAAGCTCTCAGTGTTCTATAATCATATGAGGTCACAGTGAGTCAAAAACCAACTCCATGGCACCTACCAACAAAACTTCTTCATTTTAATATATTCCCCTCTCCTAAATATCAGGAATTGCAGCATTACTTCTATTTATTTTGCAACATTTATCACAAAGCCTACTGTTGCTGTTGCCAGGTACCGTTGAGTCAACAATGACTCACTGTTGTTGACACTGTTATGTGCATTGAGTCAAAGTGACTCTATATGCAACTCACTGACTCCAACACACCAACCCCCATTACACCAGTTACCAAATCAATCCATTTCATCTGGGGTCTTCCTCTTCTGTGCTGTCCCTCAACCCTTCCAAGCATGATGTCCTTCTCCAAGGACTGATACCTCCTGGCCATGTGCCCAAAGTATGGGAGATGGAGCTTCAAAATCCTAGCCTCCAAGGAGAAACTTGATTTTTTCCCTTGCCAAGACAGACATTATTTTGTTGTCAAATGTTCACGATATGTTCAAGACTCTTCTCCAGCACCACAACTCAAAGGCATCAATTCTTATGTCATCCTGTATCACTGTCCATATTTCTATTGCATAGCAAGTAAGTATAAAAACCATGGCCTTTATCAAGCACACCTTTGTCTCTAGACTCACATCATTGGTTCTCAGTACTCTGGAGAGGAACGTGACAGCAGATTTTCCCAGTGGAATTCATCTTTTATTTCCTGAATGCTGGTGCCAAGAGTGTTGATATGATTCATAGAGATCCTATGAAAACAGGTCTACACTTGGCCCTGTCTTGCATCATTCTCACAATCTCTGATGTGCTTGGATTCATTGTTACAGTCTTTTCTGACTCTAGCTTTTTCAACATGATGTATTTTTCCAAAGACATCATAACATTCCTGAAGTATGTGAGGTGAAGGATCACTATCCTATCACTAAAAAGTATTTTGATTGCACTTTCTCCAAGATTGAGATTCCATGAGATATCTGGTACTCTCCTAAAACATCACAATTCAAGGGTATTGCTTGCTCCCCAATCTCCCATATTCGTTGTCCAAATGTGATATCCATAAGAAGCAAATGAAAATACCATGGCACGGATCAGGTGCACCTTAGATTTTTTTTATTAAAATGTTGTGTTGTTTTGTTTTGTTTAAAATTTTTTACTAGTTTATTTACAAAATTCAAATACATTGTTTTCAAGAATAAATTATTTCCATTTCCCTCACCCCCCACCCATCAAATTGTACAACCCCATGATTAATCACTCCTCCCCCTGCATGTCCTCATCTCTCTGCTTCTACCCTCTCCCACGCCTCTTGGATCCTTATACTCATTTTACAATAATGGTTTTATTCAATATTTGTCCTTGTGGGACTGAGTTAGTTCACTGAGCATAATGCTCTCCAGTCCCTCCCAAGTTAGGTAAAAATTTACAAAATCTTTGCTCCTGCATGCTTCATAATATTCCACTGTGTGAATGTACCACAATTTCTCAATCGATTAATTTGTTGTTGGGCATGTGGCCTGTTTCCATGTTCTTGAGATGATGAATAATGCTGCTATGAACATTAGTGTACAAATCTCCGTTTGTGGGGGAGCTCTGGTGGCCTAGTGGCAAGAAGCTGCACTGCAATCCCAGAGGAACACAGTTCGAATCCACCAGACGCTCTGCCGGAGAAGGAGGCGCAATATCCTCCTGTACCAGTCAGATCTGATTTGACGATACACGCACACAAAATTAAAAAAAAAAAAATCTCCGTTTGTGCCTCAGTTCTCATTTTCTCAGGGTATATTCCAAGTAGTGGAATAGCTGGGTCATATGGAATTTCTATGTTCAGCTTTATGAGGAAGCGCCAAACTGCCTTCCAGAATGGTTGTACCATTTTACAATCCCACCAACAATTTATAAGAATTCCTTTCTCGCCACATCCTTAGCTTTGACCTTAGCTTTTAAACTCATATTCTTGCTCGTTAGCACTTTTGAGAAGTCCTTAATGGAATATTTTCCCAATGCCGCATGTCTTGTGATTTCTTGACTATTGTTACCATGGTATAGATGGCTGACTGTTGTTACCATGGGTATTGATTACTGACAATAGCAAATAGCTTACAACTTCAACCTTTGTTTAGTTGCAATCCCCAAAACACCACAAATGGAAATCCACTACTTTCAAGTACATTCTAACATATGGTGGCCACCTTGGATTTCCAAGGTTGTTAAAATATTTACAGGAAGAAACTGCTCCTCTTTTTCTCACTGACTGTTTCGTGATTTCTTACTCCTTACTTTTTTCATTCCATAGTCCAATATGGAACATACTATGCCACCAGCACTACTTAAAATACAACAGGAATTCAATATATGTGTACTGAATGAATAAGAGAGTATTCAATAGCTGCCCACTCATTGTCATTTGCTTCCATAAAATGACAGCATTGTGGCAATATGCTTTGCAAAAGATTAAAACCTAGAAAATCCTATACAGCAGTTCTACACTGTCACATGGAGTCTCTATGAGTCAGAGAATGACTCTGAAATCTCCCAGAGCAATTGTTCATGAGTTTATAAGCCAACGACTTTACTGATTTTTCATTCTTCAATAAACTTGAATTTAATGTATTTTAGGTACTTCTTTATGTTATGAGCTGTCTTAACGCAAACAAATAGTTCATACTAAAATACTTATCAGTACAACTACACACTGAACAAGATTGGGTTCCTCAGCTTGAAAGTTAAAAAGTCCTGGTTTTATGTGACATCCCAGCTAACTGGTGGAACAACATGTCTAATAACATGTTTAGTTCTTCGTTCTACGTTCTACAACTGCCTCCTTTATTATGAAATCAGAACTAGATGATGTCTCATCACAGCTACTGAACATTTTGAGTAGTGTTCTATCAAGGAATTCTGCTCAAAAGTGGGGAAATGCAGGATGAAACTTCACATGTTCATGGACTTCATACTTTCTGAAGCCATAATGGTTGGATGAATCCCTGAAATTATTATATTTAAATGATTTTTAAGCCAAAAGTTTCTCCAGAAATCTTCATAAAACTTCATAAACCTTTTCAATTAACTAGTAGAAAATGTCTTCTTTGGCCATTACACTCTGTTTAAAATTAGCAGTATGGGATCAAATTTGCACCATCAACTCAAGAAAGAAGAGAGTGTAACCTTAAGGCTCAGTGAGTTTATGTTAATTGATGTTGTTGTTACTTGCCCTCGAGTTTCCTATGCTGTGCCATCCTCACAATTTCTGACACAACAGAGCCCATCGCAGTAGTCACTGTGTCAATCTGTCTGTTAGAGACAGATTTTTGCCCATTCTCTACCTCCTTTCAAAGCATGATGTCCCTCTCCAAAGAACAGTCACCTCTTAGCAGCATGCTCAAAGTAGGTAAGATGAAGATTTATCATCTTTGCCTCCAAAGAACACTCTGACTACACTTTTTATAAGACATATTTGTTTGTTCTTTTAGCAATACATGGGATATTCAGTATACCTCCAACACCACAACGCAAAGGCATTAATTCTTCTTCTGTCATTCTTACTAACTGTCCATATCTCAGTAGAATGAGTGATTGAAAAGATCAAGGCCTGAATTAGGCACACCTTAGACCTCAAAATGACATTATTACTCCTCAATAATTTAGAGAGGTCCCTGACTGTTGACTTGCCCAGTTCAATATGTTTTCTGATATTCTGACTGCTGGTACCAAAGGGATTGAGTGTGGACCCAAATAAGAGGAAATTACTGACAACTTCAATCTTCTCTCCATCTATCATGATTTTGCATATTGGTCCAGTGGTAAGAATTTTTGTTTTCTCACTTTGAGATGCAATCAATATTGAAAGCTATATTCCTTGATCTTCTTCAGCAAATGTCTTAAGTCCTCTTCACTTTCAGCAAGCAAGGTTTTGAAATCTGGATAATGAAGGTTATTGGTGAGTCTTCCTCTCATCCTTATGCCACATTCCTTTTAATACAGTCAAGTTTCTAAAATAATTTGCTCAGCATACAGATTGAATAGGTATGGAGAGAGGATACAACACTGTTGATGGATAGAATTTAGTAAAGGAGCTTCAGAAAGAAAGCAATATCATTTAATTTCACTTAACTAGTAGAAAATGCCTTCTTTGGCCTTCACATTCTGTTTAAAATTAGCAGTATGGGATCAAATTTGCACCAGCAACTCAAGAAAGAAGAGAGTATAACCATAAGGCTCAGTGAGTTTATGTTAACCACAAATTAAGATACTTGGGAATGAACCTAACTTGAGACAAAAGAATTGTAGAAAAAAAACCCCTACTGAACATTTCTCCAAGACATAATAAAAGACCTAAAGAAATGGGAAAATCTGCCTTGTTCATAGATAGAAAGACTCAATATAGGAAAATGACAGTCCTACCAAAAGCAATCTACATGTTCAACACAATCTCAATACAGAAAATCAAAAGGGAAATAGTCAATTTTATTTGGAGAGGAAAGAGACCCCGAATAATTCTTAAAAACAAAAATGAACTGGGAGGTATAGCACTCCCTGATCTAAAAACCTACTACACAGCAGTGTTAACCAAAACAGCACGGTTCTGGTACAATGACAGGCACATAGACCAAAGAAACAGAATTGTAAACCCAGAAATGGATCTCTCTATTCTACAAGGAAATAAAACCTATCATATGAGTAAATGACAACTTCTTCAACAATGGTGCTGGCAAAATTGAACTGCTAATTACAGAAAGCTGAAACAGCATCCACATCTCACACCACACACAAAAATCAACTCAAGGTGCATCAGAGACCTGAGAGTACAGCTCAAAACCATAAAGTTCATGAGAGGTGAACTGGGACTATGTTCAGAAAAAGGCTTTGTCTATATATAAAGAGACTGGCAAATATAGCCAGGAACACATAATCTACAAAGGATAAAATTGATGAATAGGACTTCCTAAAGATTAAATCTCTATGCTTATCAACAACTTTTTCCAACAGAGTGAAAAATAAAATACATCAAATGGGAAAAACATTTAGCAATACCATCTTAAACAAGTGCCTCATAACAATAGCTTACAGAACACTCCTGGGCCTCCAGAAGATAAAACAATTAAAACACAGTTGAAAATGGGCAAAAAACATGGGAAGACTTTTCACAGAGGAAGACATTTGTATGGCCAACAGACACATGAAGAAATGCCCATAATTACTGGCAAGAGGGGAGATGAAAATAAAAATCACAATGAGATACCATCCCAACCCAGTAGCAGTGGCAAAGTTTAGTAGGGCAGCAAGCAATAACTTTTGGAGAGGATGTAGAGAGGTGGGAACTCTCAACACTGTTGGTGGGATTGTAAAATGGTACAACCACTCTGGAAGACAGCTTGGGGTTTCCTCAAAAAGTTAAACATAGAAACTCTGTATGACCCAACTATTCCACTGCTAGGACTATATCCCAGGGAAATTAGAATTGGGACATAAATGGAAATTTGTACACTAATGTTCAGAGCAGCATTATTCACCACCACAGGAGCATGGAAACACTCTAAATGCCCAGCCTCAACTGAAAGGATTGAGAAATTGTAGTACAGTCACACAATGGGATACAATACAGCACTCAGGAACAATGATAGGGAAAAAAAATACTACATAACTGAGGAGGACCTGAGGCACTTGCTGCAGAAGGTCAAGGGTTGCAGCCTTCAATGTGGATTAAAGCTCAACATCAAGAAAACAAAGATTCTCACCACTGGGCAACTGGCACCAGTAATATGGATGGTGATGAGATTGAGATTGTTAACAGTTTTCGTTAGCTTGACTCCACAGTCAACACTCTTGGTACCAGCAGCCAAGAAATCAAGAGACAAATTGCATTGGGAGAGTCAGCTGTCAGGGACCACTTCAGAGTACTGAAGAGCAATGACATCAGGCTGGAGATTAAGGTGTGCCTGATCCAGGCTACAGTCTTCACAATTGTATGCTATGCATCAGAGAGCTGGACAATGACTAGGGATGATAGAAAGAGAATTGATGCCTTTGAGCTTTGGTGCTGGAGAAGAGTGTTGAATATACCATGGACTGCTAGGAGAACAAACAAGTTTGTCCTGGAGAGGGTGGGACCAGGCTGCTTTTTAGAGTCAAGTATTCTGAAGCTTTGTCTGACACACTTTGGGCATGTTGCAAGGAGGGACATCATGTTTGGGAGAGTGAAGGAACAGTGCAGGAAAGGAAGACCCTCGATGAGATAGATCCATTCAGTGATTGGGGTAGTGAGCATAGGTGTGTCAGAGACCATGAGGTTGCCACAGGATAGGGCAGAGTTTAGGGTTCTTATACATAGGATCGTTATGAGTCCCAAGCGACTCAATGGCACATAACAACAAAAACTACATAACTTGGGAGAGACTGGAGAGCATTATGCTGAGTGAACTAACTCAGTCTCATAAAAACAAATATTGTGTAAGACCATTATTGCAAAAATAGAAGGATAACTAGTAAAACATGTATGGACACCACAGGAGGGAAGGGGTGTGAGCAGAGGAGTGAGAATGGGTAGGGGTGAAACCACAGGGTTGCACAGTTTGGTGGGTGAAGGCAGGGGGTGAAAAAAATGGGAAGGATCTGGCAGAGACCTGAAAAGACAGAATAATGATGGGAAAGGTCCAAAGGTGATTATTTTCTAAAACATAATTCATTGGAATGACTGCATGAAATACAATGTGAATAAATAATGTGAAGCACAACGTATATACCCTTTATAAGCAAACCAATATAAAATGAAAAAAAGAATGGTTTCACAACTAGAAGGATACCCTCAATGTTACTGACCTGTATATGTAGAATATTTTTAATTGGTGTACGTTTTGATGTATAGATACTCAGCAACAATAAAATATATTTTTAAAATTTATTTCCAGATTTTAGGAAGTCAGATAACTCTCATATTGAAAATTTTAATAATAAACTCTAAAATCATTTTTTATACAAAATGTCAAGTTTGTTGTTTCACTGAAACTTTCAGCCAATCATAAAAGCTTCTAAATGCGCATAGGTGTTTTTAGGGCATGCTTCATAAATTCTCTTGGCTAAGCAAAGATGTCTAGCAATCTTAAGTTCACAGTCTGACAGATGTCTCATATTGTTGTTAGGTGCCACCAAGTCGAGTATGACTCATAAATACCATATGAACAAAAGATCTGAACCTAGTACCGTCCTGTACCATCCTCATACTTCCGGACACACAAGAGCCCATTGCAGCAGTCATGGTGTCAATTCACCTGGTTGAGGGTTTTCTTCTCCTTTGCTAACCCTCCACCCTTCCAAACATCATGTCTCTCTCCAAAAACTAGCACCTCCTAGCAATACGTCCAAAGTGTGAAGCAAAGCCTCATCATTCTTGCCTCCAAAAGGCACTCTGGCTGCACCCTCTCCAAGACATACCTATTCATTCTCTTGGCCATCCATGGGATGTTCTGTGCTCTTCTCCAACACCACAGCTCAAAGGCATCAATTCTTTTTTCTGTCATCCTTAATCATTTCCCAGGTCTTGGATGCATAGTTAGTAATTGGAAAGACTATGGCCTGAATCAGACACACTTCAGTCCTCAAACTGACATCACTACCCCTCAAGAATTGGGAAAGTTTCCTCACTGCAAACTTTCCCAGTGCAACAAGTCTCCTTATTTCCTGACTGCTCATACCAAGAGTGTTAATAGTGGATTTAAGCAAAATGAAGCTGCTGAGAGTTTCAATCTCTTTTCCATCTATCACGACAATGCCTATTGATCCAGTGGTAAGAATCTATTTTCTCAGTATTGAGACACAATCCATGCTGAAGGCTACATTCCTTGATCTTCTGCAACAAATGCTTCAAGTCCTCCTCACATTCAGCAAGCAAGATTGTGACATCTGCATAATGTAGTGAAAAATTGTTAAACGGACTGGATTGCAAATTGAGATACAAAATGTTCAAAAAGTTTGAAAAGTAACTACTGCAGCCTGCACTGTAAAGAACAGAGAGAGAACAAAAAGAAAAGAGGTTTAAGTACCTCCAATCTTTCACAGATAGAAAGAAGAAAAGCATGGACACATTTTACAGAAAAGAAAGAATGATTTTGCTAATGGACACATGAGTTGAAAGGGAGCAACCAAGAGCAGAGACAAACAAAATAGCCTGTAGGCCACTGGACTGAGTGCAAATCAAGGAACTGAATTGTCATAGAGCAGTGACTGCCCTGTACCCTGTATTCCATTATCGCTATTGTATATCTATGTTAAAATTTTATGTTGGGTGTGTAGGAGAATAATAACATTTCCTGTTAGCTCACCAAGCATCCTTGCTGAGAGCAAATGTACTCAAATATGTGAACCATACAAACTACATCAGACACTCATCCATACCTGAATAATTTAGATAACTGAATCCCAGATTTTACACTCAAGGTAACTACTTGGAGAAATAGAGATATGTGAAAGAAGACAAAATCATTGTACCAAGAGTGAAGACTGCAGAGAATTTTATTTTTCAGAACACATTGCCACTGAGTCAGAAATAACTCATATCTGATCCTTCAGTGAGTTTTCTAATGCTGTGAATCACACAAGAAGAGACCAATTATTCAGTGATGGAAAGAATATCAACTATCTTGTATGTTTTCTTACAAAGTAAACTAGTATGTATCTTTGTTACTCCTTCACCATGAAATAGTGAAATAGTGCCTTCCCTTGAAT
Organism: Elephantulus edwardii; assembly: GCF_000299155.1. Lineage (NCBI taxonomy): Eukaryota > Metazoa > Chordata > Mammalia > Macroscelidea > Macroscelididae > Elephantulus > Elephantulus edwardii. The sequence continues at coordinate 7,717,067 of NW_006399818.1, forward strand.
CTCCTACGCTCAGGGGTAGAGAAGTGATGATGTGTACATTCTGCAGCAAGATTATAAGCACTGATACAGCTTCTGATTGGTTCTCTTGGTAGGTTCACTCAGAATCCAGTCAGTATATCAAGAACATATTCAAGTAGTCTATGGAATATAAAAAAGCCTCCTACGCCACAGCTTCAGTCCAGTCACTCAGAGTAAAGTCTACACCAAATTACTAGCCACATGAGCAGGTCATCTGGAAAGTGGTTCCTCTGTTTAAGCCACAGTATAGAGAACTCTATCAGACTTTCAGATTTCTGAGCAAAATGCATGATTGGCATTAGTTTAAGCAGTAAGTTTTTAGGTGTTTCACTGATACAGGCAATTCTTTTATACTTTCTACATGTTCTCAGGCTAGGTTATTATGTTACATTATTTAATAACTTAGGATGTTGCTATTGTTGTTAGAGACCATTAAGCCCTTGAATCCAATACAACTCACAGCTACCCAATGAACAACTGGTCTGAACTCTGTCCTATCCTGTGTCATCCTCAGAGTCTCTGACAGACTTGTTGCCTATTGCAGTCACTGTGTCAATCCATCCCATTGAGGGTCTTCCTCTCTTTCACGGATCCTCCTTCTTTCCAAGCATGATGTTGCTTGTCAAGGAATAGCCTCTCTCAGCAACATGCCCAAATATGTGAGATGAAGCTTCGCTACCTTGTCTACAAGGAAAACTATGGCTACGCTTTCCCCAAGACATACCTGTAACAACATACCTGCACTAACATATTATAACTTATCCATTGAAATTAACTGTTTCTCTGTCACCATGTGAGCTGATGGGCAGGGTCCTTGCAGTCACTTTTGAAAAATGCCTCCTTTAGCATGACTTATGCTTGATTCTCTCTCTTTACTCTTTCTGGAACATTAGACAAGTGCTACTATCTCACTATCTGAATCTCTTAAGTACTCTTTCATATTTTCCATTTCTTTGTCTCTTTGTGTAACATTCTGGAAAATTTCTTGTGATCTATTTTCCACTTCACTAAATCTCTTTTCAGTTGAGTCTAATTTGTTATTTTAATGCATGCTGAGCTTTGGTTTTCTAAATTTTGTTTTAACTTCTAAAAGTTTTTCCTTCCAAATTAACTGTTGTATTTTGTGTACCATCAAGTCAGAAGATGACCCTTCATCAGGTTTTCAGAGACAGTTTATCTTTCTCCAGGACAGCATATGGTGGATTTGAACCTTGTGTCCTTGGGTTGGTAATACAGCTCCTAACCACTAAGCCACCTGTGCTGCCTCCCATATATCCTGGAACATCTTTTACAGTTTGTATTATTAACATCTTATTGAAGGCTGCAGTCCTTGACCTATTGTAGCAAGCACTTCAGGTCCTTCTCAGTTTCACTAAGCAGGGTTGTGTCATCTGCATAAGGCAGGTTGTTGATGAACCATCCACCTGATGCCACATTCCTCCTCCACATACAGCCCAGCATCCCAGATGATCTGTTCTGCAGAGAGATTGAAAAGGTATGTAGACAGAATACATCCTTGGCAGACCCCATTCCCAATTTTGAACCATGCAGTTTCTCTATGCTCTGTTCTGACGATGGCCTCTTGGTCCAATTATAGATTTCACATAAGCACAATCAAATGTTCTGGGATTCTCATTCTTCTCAGAGACAGCCACAGCTTGTTGTGATTCACAGTTAAGAGCTTTTGTATAGCCAATGAAGAGAGACATTCCTCTGGTATTCTATGCCTTCTGGCAAGATCCATCTAACATTAGCTGTAATATCCCTAGTACCGTGACCTCTTCTAAAACTAGCATGCACATCTCGCTATTCTCTATTGATGTGTTGCTCCAGTTGTTTTTTGATCACTGTCAGCAGAATCTTACTTGTATGTGATATTAATGATACTGTTTGATAATTTACACACTCTGTCGGGTCACCTTTCTTTGGAATGGGAACAAATATTGATGTCTTCCAGTCAGTTGGCCAGGTGGCTGTCCTCCAGATTTCTTGGCAGAACTTAGTGAGCACATCCAGGGCGGTGTCTGTTTGTTGAAATATGGCAATTGGTATGCTGTCAACTCCTGGAGCCTTGTTTTTTGCCAATTCTTTCAGAGAAACTTGAAATTTCCTCCTCCATCAACACAGGCTCCTGCTCTTACGTTATTTCATGAGATTCTTCTGTGTCAGCCAATCCCTTCTGGTACAGTGGCTCTGTATACTCCTTCTATCTTCTTTTAATACTTCTTGGATAATGTAATACTCTGCCCAAAGCATTCTTAAGTATTGCCACTCGTGGCTTGAATTTGGTTTTTAACTCCTTCAGTTTAAGAAACGCTGAAAGTGTTCGGTCTTTTGGATTTTCTGACTGGTTTTCTGACTGATTTTTCACCACTAGGCCAATTGATAGGATCAATATGAATGGTAAAGAGATTAAGATAGTTAACAGTTTTAGTTTGCTTGGCTCCACAGTTAACACTCTTTGTACCAGCAGCAAGGAAATTTAGAGATGAATTGCACTGGGAAAATCAGCTGTCAGGGATGTCTCCAGAGTACAGAAGAGGAACGACATCAGGCTGGAGACTAATGTGCACCTGATTCAGGCTATAGTCTTTGTAATTGCATGTTATGCATCGTAGAGTTGGACAGTGACAAGAGATGATAGAAAGAGAATTGATGCCTTTGAGCAGTGATGCTGGATAAGAGTGTTGAATATACCATGGATTGGTAGGAGAACAAACAGGTTTTCCCTGGAGAGGGTGAAACCAAGCTGCTCCTTAGAGTCAAGGATTCTGAAGCTTCATCTGATATACTCTGGGCATGCTGCAAGGAGGGATCAGTCCTTGGAGAGAGAACACCATGTTTGGGAGAAGATCCTCAATGAGATGGATCAATTCAGTGATTGAGGTAGTAGGAGTAGGTGTGTCAGAGACAATGAGGTTGGCACAGGATAGAGCAGGATTTAGGGCTCCTCTACCATAGGGCTGCTATGAGTCACAAGCTACTCCACGGCATATAACAACAACAAAACATTATTAACATACCTTTAATAGTAAAGGATTCTCTAAGAAAACTATTGAATGACATAGAAAACATCAAAAGAAGATGAAATTAATAGACAGTCACTGTAACGATAAACTAAAAGTAAAAAAAAAGGTTGATATTTATACGTTTTTATTCATGGATGTTATTTAACCATTTCAGAAAGCAGCATGTATGTTGTTGAAGGAAGATGCTCAAGTGGCACTAAAGCTACTGACAAAACTCAAGGTTTCAGGAGTTTAATAGAGTAACAACTGAGAGACTTCAACAACCAGAAGGACTCACCAATTCATGACAAGGAAATGATAAGACAGCTGTCTGACCAGCTGATTGTAAGGGAGCCATAACATATCCATTCCAAAGAAAAATAATCCAATGGAATGAGAAAATGAAAAAAGTGTCATTAATATCTGTAGAAAAAGTGACATTTTGCTGACAATAAATAAAAAAATTGTTTCCCCAGTATATCAACAGAGAACTTCCAAAAATTCAAGTTGGATTCAGAAGAGGACATGAAACATGGAATGTCACTGTTGATGACAAATTGATGTTGGCTGAAAGCAGAAGCTACTACTGATCTCTATATAAAGATCTTTCACTCTTTCAAATGCCATGACATAGTCAATAAGATAAAATATCTTTCTGACAGTCTCTGTTTTCAGTCAAGATCCATCTTACATCAGCAACGATACCTCTTGTCCTACATATTCTTCTGAATGTAGATAGGATTTCTGGCTGTTCTCTGTTAATGTACTGCTACAACCATTTCTTAATTATCTTAAGTAAAATGTTATTTTCATATGATATTAATTATATTCCTAATTAAGTTTTGCATATTGGATCACCTTTACTTAGAAGAGACATATGCAAAAATGTCTTCTAGTTGGTTATCCAAGAAATTGTCTTCCAAATTTTTGGCAAAGTCAAGACTGCACCTATATACAGTGCTGGATCTATTTGATGAAATATTTCAGTAGATGTTCTGTCAATTACGGAAGCCTTGCTTTTTCACTAATAATCTGGTAGCAAGACGGACTGCTCAACACAAGCTGTGCATCTCCAGAGGTTTGAATCCACCAGTGACAATGCCAAAGAATGCTAGGCAATTGCTTCTTATATTTTTTTTCTTTGTAAACCCAATAAAAAAGGTGCTATGAGACATACTGGTATAATTCCATTGGAATGGGTTTGAGATCAGAAGATGACTCATTAACAACCTTTATTATGCAAATGCACAACCTTGTTTGTTAAACTTGAGGAAACCTTGAAATGCTTGCTGGAGAAGATAAAAGACCTTTAATATGGATGCCATCTCAGCTTCAAGAACACAAAAGTCCTTACCACTGGGCCAAAATTTTCAAGAAATAAATCTTGTTCAGATCCACAATCAACATCCTTGGTATTAACACTTAAGAGATTAGGAGACCTATAGCATTGAGCAAGTGTGCTGTCATAAGCCTTTGTAAATCACTGAAGAGTAACAATGCCAGTTTGAAGAATAAGGAGCACCCAGGTCAGGCCATGGTCTTGTCTTATTTTTTTATTGTGATTTTAATGAAAGTTTACAAAAAAGATGGGTTATGATTCATTAATTGATGCACATTTTCCTCCCATACCTTCCCCCTCCCTCCCCGAATTTACTTTGTAGTTTCTTGTTCTATGTTGTTATCATACATATAATAACCATACCTTCACTTCAGACAGACAGTCCCTTCCTTCATTTATTCCAGTACGGTATTCATTCTCTATCCATTCTTTTCTTTGTCTCCCATCCCATGTCAATCCTTTAACAGTGGTCTTACACAGGATTTGTCCTCTGGTCACTAAGATATTTCACACAGCATAATATCTTCCAGGCTCATGCACATTGTGTATTGTTTTACAAGTTCATTGTTTTTCAGTGCCGCATAATATTCCATTGTGTGAATTCACAGATTTTTCTATCCATTCATTTGTTGTTGGGCAGGTGGGCTGCTTCCATCTCTTCACTATTGTGAATAATCCTGCAATAAACAAGGTGTGTATACATCTATTTGCAACATGGCTCTGCTATCTCTAGGGTATATTCCCAGTAGTGGGATGTTGTTATTGTCGTGGTGTACCACTGAGTTAGAACCAGCCCATAGGTGACTCTGTAGGAAGTTTTCAGAGGCAGTTATTTGCATGGGAGGAAACTGTCCATCCTTCTCCCGTGGAGCAGCTGGTAAATTATAAACATGTGCCTTTTGGATCGCAACCCAGTTTCTTGCCACTACCATAATGGGATACACAGGGCAAATGTCATTTGCATTTCCAACTTTTTGAAAAAGCACCAGACTGCCTTTCATAGTGATTGTTCCATTTTACATTCCCATCAGCAGTGAACAAGAATAATCTCTCCACACCCTCGCCAGTATTTGTTGTTTGCTTGTTGAACTTTGCTATTGTTGCTGGGGTGAGATGAAATCTCATTGTTGTTTTGATTTGCATCTCTATGGTAGCTAGGGACTTTGAACATCTTTTAATGTGTTTGCTGAATCATCTAACTTTTTTTTTTTGTAAAGTGTCTATTCATATCTTGTATTTATTTTGTGATTGGGTTGTTTTTCTTTTTATTATTGAGGTGCTAGAGTATTCTATAGATTTAGGTATGAGTTCCTTAACAGATATGTCATTAGCAAATATTTTTCCCAGTCTGTGAATTTCCTTTTTACCCTATTGCAGAAGTTTTCTTATGTGCGTAGGGATTTTGACTTTTAAAAGGTTTCCTTTATTTTATCCTGCCTGACGAAGGTTTTTCATTATGTTTGGAAGAATGTTCATGCTGTAGATTAGTTATTCTACAGTTGGTCCTGGTTTTTCCCTCATGAACCTCATAGTCTGGTTTTACTTCTAGGTCCCTGATCCATGTTCAGATGGGTTTTTTGTTTTTTATTGTTGTTGGGTTTTTTTGTGAGTTTTTTTGGGGGGGGATGTAAGTGGTGTGAAGTGTGGGTCTTTTTTCACAGATCTTTTTCCAAATTTGCCAGCATCCTTTGTAAAAAGAGTCTGTCATTGCTCCACTTAATGATTTTGTCTCCTTGTTAAAGATGACTTGACCATAGGCCAAGTCGATTTCTGGGTTCTCAATTCTATTTCACTGATCTATGTGTCTATAACTAAAGTGTACCTAGTACAAGCCATGGTCTTCACAATTACTTGCTATGTATCAGAAAGCTGGACAATGGCTCAGGATGACAGAAGAATAATCGGGGTCTCTGAATTGTGGTGCCAAAGAAGAGGCTCGAACATACCATGGACTGCCAAGAAAACAAAAAGGTCTGTCTTAGAGAAAGTGAAACCAAGTTTCTCCTTGGGGGTTAAGATTTTGAAGACCAGTCTCACATACTTTGGGCACATGGTCAGAAGAGACCAGTCCTTGCATAAGGACATCATGTTTGGAAGGGTGGAGGGAAAGTGCAGAAGAGGAAGACTGAGGATGAGATGTATTGATACGGCAACTGGGGCAACAGGGGTTGGTGTGTCAGAATCAGTAAGACTCACTCAGGATAGGACAGGGTTCAGAGCCAAGGTACACAGCATTGCTGAGTCACAGGCCAATTAATGGCACATAACAACAACAACAACAACAACAATCTTTGCTTTTCAGTTGTATCACTTGTAGACAGGATATTTTTAGGGTTTGGTGTTTTATCCAATCTGTTACTCATTTTCTCTGCACTGATGCAATTAAACCATCCATACTCAATGCAATTATTGAGAGGCAAAGTTTTATTGCCACAATTTTTTTTATTGCCACAATTTTGTTGGGATCTTTTTAATGTTGTTTCTGTTTATTTTGATCCATCCAGTTTTCTGTGGCAGCTCTTTGGGAGAATCTTCCTTTAGTATCTTTTGCAACTTTGATCTTGTTCTTTCAAATTCCCTTAGTTTCTGCTTTTCTGAGAAAGTCTTGATCATACTTGATGGTCAGTTTTGCTGGGTACAGTATTCTCAGTTGACAGTGTTCTTTGAGCGTATGACATATGTCATTCCACTATCTTGCTCTTTTGTTTTTGCTTGAAGATTCCTGCAATCTTTCAAGCTATTTTTTCACCCACTGATAATACCACTGTCCTTTTGAACTCTACATCATGAAGCTGGATATACTGTCCGCCTTCATGAAATCCACTGCTTCTGTGTTTGGGTTTTTTTTTGTTGTTGTTGTTGTCATATTTTGCTTTGATTTTGTATGGTAAGTGAGGTAGTTTGCTTCTTCTATGTCACTGCTGTGATGAAGTTTTTCTTGTCTGCAATTCTCATCAGTCCAGGGTCTAGTGATGTCTGGGAAGCTCACAGGTCCACTATCCTGCCAGAAGACCTTTCTGAACCCTGAGCTATGGGAAGACTTGTCTCATTTAGGGATCTCAACAGAGCAGGGAAGGGGAGGGCAACTAGCCATGGCATCTGGTCCTTTCTCTCTTGTCCTGGGACTGAAGGGAAAGTTCACTGTGGATAAGGAGATCAGTTAGAGGGGAATTCACCCCGCCTTTGGTCCTTCCACTCTGATCCTGCGGCTCCTGGGAAAGTTCACACAGCTGGGGAGCTCAGCCATGGTCTTTTTCAATCATTTTCTACACATCTGAGAATTAGACAATGAATAAGGACGACAGAATAAAAGTTGCTATCTTTGAGTTGCAGTGCTAGAGTAGAGTACTGAATATCCCCCGTGCTGCCAAAAAACAAAACTTGTACGTATTGTAGAGGTAAAGTCGGAAAGTCCCTTGAAGGCAAGGATGATAAAGCTTAATCACACGTATTCTGGGTATGTTTCTAAGAGAGGCTATTCCCTGGAAACGGACATCATGCCTGGAAAGGTGGAAGGTCACTGAAAGAAGAATATCCTTGACAAGATGGACTGCAACAAGCAGCAAGTGACTGCAACAATGGTCTTGAGTGTATGACATAGCATGTGGATGGCACAGGAAAGGACAAAATTCAGATCTGTTGTTCATAGGCTTCTCATGCGTCGTACTGGACTCAACAACACCTCACAACAACAGCATGAGTCAGAACTGACGCCACACCAGTGAATGATAGTATTTGGCAACAATTTAGTGTGGGTTCGACTTCCTCTTTCTCCGTGGTGTCAGTTTTGGATGGTAGGCAGAAGCTTGTCATCGTTGAAGATATTGTCTCCACTTGTCTCATTGAACGTCTTCCTCTCTTTTGTGAACCCTCTGCTTTTCCAAGTATGATATCTTTTCCCAAGGACTAGCATTCCTGATAACATGCTCAAGGTATTTGAGACTCTCACTATCCTTGCCTCTCATAAGCAGTCTGGTTACTTTTCTGCAGTTGGAAAGCAAGTAACGGAATCTCTCCTTTAGTACGATGTAATCTTGAGAAGTTATTTTTTGCCAATGCCTTCAGTGCCGTTAGGACTTCCTCCTTTACTACTACTGATTCTTAATAATATGCTACTTCCTGAAAAGGTTCAGCTTTGACCAATTCTTTTTGCTACAGTGAGTCCTTGATTTTGGTACAGTGACTCCTTACATTCCTTCCATCTTATTTTGATGTTTCTCTTATGATTCAATAATTTGTCCATAGAATTACTGAGTAATGCACCTTAAGGCTTGAATTTGTTCTTAGGTTCTTTCCCTTTGATAAATACTGAGTTTTAACTTCCCTTTTGGTTTTGTAACTTTGCACATTTCATTATAATACTTTGCTTTGTCCTCTCAAGCTGCCTTTTGAATGGCTCTGTTCAGCTCTTTCTCACTTCATCAGTTCTACATTTTGCTTTAGCTTCTCAAGAATGAAGTGAAAGCTACAGACTTTCTTCCTTTTTACCATGTAAACTTGGATAGTTATTTAAAGCTTCAGCTTCACAATTTACTCATTGGTAAAAGGCAAATAATAAAATTACTACCTTATAGTTTATAATAATAGAAAATAAACGTTTTAAACTATTTTAATTGCTATGATTTTACTTCACTAAAATAAATTTTCCTGAAGCACCCATAGGATTCATACCACACCTTACCCTCAATGCTACTCAAAAGTCCATTTGTTCATTTCTACACAATTCCCTAGCTTTTTAGAAAATGATTTCTCTGCATAATATTTTAACCCTTCTCAAGATTTAGCTCTTCCATTCAGCCATGAGCTCTCATATAACCAAGAAAGTAAATCCATGTTTCAGAATTTCTCTGTAATTTAAACTATTATCTTTCTGGCAAACACTGTATTTTCTAAAGTTAGCTCAGTTTTAAGTCCTATGTATTTTGCTTTCTTTGTTCTTCTTTATCTTTAATATCTTTCCCAACAACCTCTCAACATTACCACATTTATCTTAAACTACTCACTTTGCTCTTGCACCTGCTTTCTTCTCATGTTACCCATGTGCATCATCTTTTTAATCTTCTTGAAAGGATAATCTGTGCTCTTACTCTCAACTCCATATATACTATTCCCTAGTGTGTCATTAATTTCCAAAGCTTGTCTTACTACATCACTTCTAAAAGTTACTTTTTAAAAAGTAAGCAGTAATTGAATTTCCATTTTTCCTTACAACATATTTGATTCATTGATTGAACACTCTTTGAAACTTTCCTCCATTCTTAGCTTCCATGGTTCTACCCAGCATTTTTTCTTAGAGTCTGCAGAGGAGTAATGACAAGCAGGTCTGATGACACTCCAATACGTTTGTTAAATCCCAGGCCCCATCATTTGTTAATGATATAAAACACTTAACTCCAATCTCCTTATTAGCCTAAGGTAGTTAATAATTGTCTTGCCCTGTTCACTGCTTAATAACGTAAAGGAATAAAGTTATACCTTTGAAATTTCCATAAAAATATATTACACAGGGGGAGCAGGGGTATTGTATACCAATGAAGGAATTTTTCTTTTACTTTTCAAAGAGAAGAGTGAACTTGGGGGGGAGGGCTGGGCAGGGAGAAAAATGCAACAAGGAATGAATGGAAATCCAAAATCTGTGCAAATTTTCATTATTTAAAAACATATTACACAGTCAATAGTTTCTTCAAATAAAGCCTTTCTATCTTAAATATATATGGCTGTTGTTGTCGATTGCCTTTGAGTCGAGCATGACTCATACCGACACTATGAACAAAAACGCCTGAAGCCTCTCTACAATCATCGACATTTATCAAAGTTCATAGAGTTTCCAGAGGCATGTAATTTAGGACGTGGATGCCACTCCTGCTTCCAAGCCTGATATAGTATGTTATTGTTGTTAGGTGCCACTGAGTTAACTGCGATGTATATCGACCCTAAGTACAGTAGCTCTGAACCCTTCCCTGTCCTGAGCCACTCTCACTAATTTTGACCAACCCCGCCATTCAACCCCCATTGTCCCAATTACTGTATCAATCACTCTCATTCTGTGTCTCCCTCTCCTGTGCTGTCTGTTCACTCTTCTGAGTATGATGCCCTTCTCCAAGGACCAATCTCTCCTGGCCATGTGCCATATACAGACACACACACACACACACACACACACACACACAGCGCTAAGTGAACGTTAACTAGGAAGCCAAGAGTATGCACAAAAACCAATTCTTGCCTGCAAATTTGCTATGAAATCATGAAGGACCCATAGCTTTGAATTTGATCTAGAAGATTTTTTTTCACTGTCAAATGGCTTCAAAGTTTCTTCACCAAGGCAGTTTCAGTGCATGTGACATTTTTGTGGTAAGTTAAAAGAAAAATGCCCCTAACTTACCTGTGCTTATTTCAAACTGTGAAAAGTATTACTGTGATAACATGTGGGCCGTAATACAGTTAGAAAAAAAATACTAATGATAACCTTTTCACATATACAAGCATGCAATTTGAACTAGTCTAATTATGAGTACCAAAAAAATTATATATATGTAATACCAGTTCTTGAAGAAGGTGCCCTTGCTATTTCTAATGAGCAAGGTTTCTTTGTAACTGCTGTGTCCGTGAGATCACACAGGAAGGTCTCATTTTCTGCAGGAAATGTATCCAGAGAAGCAGGTGGTACAATTTCCATAGTGAAGCTCCTCTTCTTTGGATAAGACTCCTGAAAAAAGAAGAACAACATCCTAAAACAACTGCTTTGTGATAAAAAGCTTTTATGATTTCCAAAAATTAGAAAAGTCTAATAATAATTCTCTCATGTTTATGGAAAATAAAGATTTAATTATGTTCCCCTATTGCTCTTGTTGAATTTAATATACCACAGATTCACTGGAATAGACAAATCAGTCATGGACCATGAGAGTCAGAGTACTATTCAGAAGCAAGGACTGTGAGGCTCTGTCTCATTTTGGAAATTTTACCTGAAAACCTCAATTACTAGAGAAGAATATCATACTTGGTAAAGCAGGGAATCATTAAAAGGGACCTTCTAAGAATCAAATCCCTATGCACACCCAAAAACTTCTCCAATAGAGTAAAAAGGGAAGCCACAGACTGAGAAAAAAATATTTGGTAATGACATGTCAGTTAAGGGACTTATATCAGGAATTTATAAAATACTTGAACACCAAAATAAGATAAAGGTAAATAATCCAATAGAAAAATGGGCACAGGATATGAACAGACATTTCACCGAAGAAGACATTCAGATGGCCAACAGACACATTTAGAAATGTTCAAAGTCCCTAGCTCTAAGACAGATGCAAATGAAAACAACTATGAGATATCATCTCACCCCAGTAAGAATAGCAAAATATAACAGAACAGCAAGCAACACATGCTGGCGAGGATGTGGAGAAACTGGAATTCTTATTCACTGTTGGTGGGAATGTAAGATGGTGCCACCATTGTGGAAGGCGGTGTGGCGTTTCTCAAAAAATTGCAAATAGAGATACCATTTGACCCAGCAATCCTATTACTGGGAATATACCCCAGAAAGACCAAGTCTGTCATCCAAGCAGATATATGCACACCCATGTTTATTGCAGCTTTGTTTACAATAGCAAAGAGTTGGAAGCAGCCTTAGGGCCCATCAACAAACGAATGGATAGAGAAGCTGTGGTATATCCACACAATGGAATACTACGCAACATTGAAAAACAAGGAACTCATGCAATATTATTCAAAGTGGGTGACCCTGGAGGACATTATGCTGACTGAAATATCTCCATCACAAAGGGACAAATACTGCATGGTGCCACTGTTGTAGAATGGGTCTGACATCAGGGTCGGGGTATGACAGAAAAAACTGGATACATTATGTATATTGTATTGAAATAGATGAGGGAAAGAACAGATTAGAAGTGATATATGATTGAGTATTATAGTTAGCACAGGAATCCAGAATTAAGGTTGCATAGAGAAGTGTACTCGGGGTAGGGGGTGGGGGGAAGGGACGTGGGAATTGTATACTAATGAAGGAATTTTTTTTCTCTCTTCAGAGGGGGAAGCGAGCTGGTGGGGAGTGGTGGGCAGGGAGAAAATGGCAGCAATGAATGAATGGAAATCCAAAACCTCTGTAAAAAAAAATTTAAAAAAATTTTTTTTAAAAAAAGAAGGAGTTTCTCATTTCATGGTCTTACCCAGTAGCTTCAACAATAGGTTCAAACATAACACACAATTACAAAAATGGCACAGGGCCAAGTAACATCTGGGTTAATGATACAGTAGATACTTGCAATTGGAGCCAACTTGATGGCATCTAACAACAGCATTGCTTTTTCAAAAAATAACTCCAAGCTGATGACACTTCTGTTTGAATATGTTACTGTGTAACCCCAATATTATCAACAACCTGTTTAGAAACGTTCTTACAATCCTGTTTCCCTGACTTTATTGCTGTACAAGTAGTAAAATTCTCCTCTTTTCATGATCACATTCTCTAATTTTTTTCGGTCTATTTTCTATTTCTGAAATTATCTGTTGTTTTAATTAGTTGTCATTCCCCAAACTCTATTCATTTGCCTGTCTCATAAAAAATGCAATGTGATTCCACTTTTGTAAGTTAGACACATAAGGAAGTCTGCTAGCTCTGGGAACATGCATTTCCCCAGGAAAAAAGCATACAAAGAAGTTCTTTCAGAGGGCTGGTCATCACAGCTTTCTCTTTCTGGAGGCACTTCTGATGTCCAGAGAGAGGGCAGCTACCTTGTGATTATAGACGGTAAGGTAAAGATCAAAAAAGTAACAAGTTGACAATGGTGACAGAAGGATCAAAAGAATGCCAGACACTCATGACATCACTGAGCTGCTAAACTAGCCCTGGGACTATTTTCTCCCAACTTCTTAAGACAAAAAGTCCATATAGTTTAAACCCTTGCTCTTGGGGTTTTCTGTCATTTAGAATCAAAAGATGTCCACACAGCACATGACTGTGTGTGAATACTGTTAACCAATGCACTAAGGTTGCGCTTTTCTAATAAGAATAAAATTTAGGTACATACTACATTATCGACTCTTGCATTTTCATATCTAAAAAAAATTGGAATACATTTAATTTAAGATGATCTTAATTCCTGTACAGAAGGCATTACTTGGTCAATAAATATTTATTAATATCTAGAATTTATTTTGGACTTTGGTAAGTGTTCTGGGGTTCTTAAAAAAAATGAGCTGGTGCAACCACTGTGGAAGGCAGTATGGCAATTTCTCAAAAAGTTGCAAATAGAGACACCATTTGATCCAGCAATTCCACTACTGGGAATATACCCTAAAGAGACCATGACTGACATCCAAGCAGATAAATGCACACCCATGTTTATTGCAGCTTTGTTCACAACAGCATGGAGTTAGAAACAACCTAAATGCCCATCAACAAAGGAATGGATAGAGAAGCTGTGGTATATTCACACAACGGAATACTATGCTGCATTGAAAAACAAGGAACTCATACAATATTATTAAAAATGGGTGACTTTGGAGGACATTATGCTGAGTGAAGTATCCCAGTCACAAAAGGACAAATATTGCATGGTGCCACTGTTGTAAAACAGGACTGACCTTGGGTTTGGGGAAATACTGAGAAAGATGGGTCCAATAATGTACACTTCATTGAAACAGATGAGAGAGAAAACTGTTTAAGGGAATATGTGATTAGGCATTTTTGTCATGACAGGAGTCTAGAGCGAAGGCTACATGGTGGAGTGGAACTCGGGGAGGCTTTGTAAAACAATGAAATAATTTTTCTTTTACTTTTCCAAGAGGGTAGTATTCTGGCAGGGGGGAGGGAGTTGGGAGGGAAAATTGTGCAACAATGAATAACTGGAAATACAAAGTCTCTGTAAATTTTTACTGAAATCAATAATACATTTAAATAAAAAAAATTAAGTTAGAGTACAGAATGCAATGGATTTATAACTGCTCATGCTAATAACATTATATCATGTTATGGAGGAGGAATAGTGGAACTGTATCCACACTTAAAATTTTCTTCATACGAAAACCATTTATGGAAAATAGGAACTGAAATTATCCTATTGATAATATTTCTAGCCTTAAACCTAAAAGATTATACTGTTCAAAATGATTTGTTATATATTTGTTTAAAATTTTCCCTCTTTTAACAACTGGCATCTAGAGGGAAGAAAAAAGACCAGAGAAAGGCCAAGATTACTGGGGCAGCTATTGCTGCCAGTTTAGGGCCTGTGTCAGGAAAAGGAAGTCTTACTCATAAACAATACTACCCAAAGGTAATAAAGGAGGTCAGAATTGCTTCCACTGTGGAAAGCTGAGCCACTTCAGTAGACAGTGTCACAGACAAGAGCCACAGATAGGCAAAAGAGTAGAGAGGAAGCTCCCACTCACTTGCATTAAGTGTGGCTCTGAAGGACACTTGGCCAAGGGTGGCCCACATCAGGTCCTCGTGGCTGACAGGACTGACAGTCCCCTGCTCCCAGCTGGAAACAAATAAGGATGCTTCAATGATTCAGATCCTCTCAGAAGAGTTGTGGGTGAGAATTAACATTACTGGTAAGTATATTCATTTTCTCCTGGACACAAGAGCCTATCATTTGGTACTAAAAGCCTTCTGAGGTCCCAACTCTTCTCATTCTTTCTTAGTTGTTGGAATTGACAGAAAACTTCATAAGCACTTCCTTACTTCACCGCTGCCTTGCATGTGGCCTTCCGAGCTGTAAAACAACCCAGTGGTAGATGGAATTTGGTCCAGGACTTAAGAACAATAAATGACATAGTTGAGCCCCTACATCTTGTGTTTCCTAACCTTTATACTATAATAGACAAAGTGCTAGTCAATAAGCCTTTTATATTAAGAACTACCTTCCCTCTGTAACTTGATTTGTGCCACTGTTAGAACCTCTACTTGGAATATTATGGCTTTTAATTTTTGACTCATGTACTTTTAACTTGTTAGTGAAATTTGTGCCTTCTAGGCTGCAACAGTTCCATGATGCATCTTCAAGGATATGAACATGTATGGCTTGGCACAACTGATAACAGTGCATCTAAATTCCAAAATCAGTCTCCACAATCATCTACATGTTTTCTACTGCCAAAGGGGCCTTTTAGAGTAGTAAGAGAAGATCTTCACCCTGAAACCTACAGTGTCCCTTTTCAGCAGTAAGTAGCTAAGAGAATACACCATCCCCTTTTCCTTATGAATCAGGATGAAATCTCTCTCAGGGAGGACTGCTAGGGAATGGCAAAGGACACACTGACAAAGGAGATTAATCAGAACTGGTTTTGACAAGCACTGTGGCAATGGGACAATTAAAACAAACTTTCAAGAAATAATCAACCTGAATCCTTCTGATCATATGGAGAATTTTTTTGAAATATTTCTTTGAGTTTATTATGTTTAATTTGTTTTATTTGTTTGTGTATAAAGGATGATCATCTAGATGATAACATAATTATGATAAAAACAAAAGGGGGGAATATGGGAAGCTAATACTAAATATTTGTAATAAACTGAATGCTATATAAATTTTTTAAAAATGAGTAAGACATAACCTTTGACCAGTAGATTCATAGTTTTGATTTTGTTGTTGCTGTTAATTCCAGCAAGTTATCTACGATTCACAGTGACTCAAAGAACAATAGATCTGAACCTCGTCTTGACATACCTTAAACTATTGTAAGGATCTCCAATAAGCTCAGAGACTATATGCATGACTTTCACAATTAGGCTTTGGCTTTGACAAGCATAAAATAAGGAGGAGGGGAAATCCACAAATTTAACAACAACAAATCTTCCAAAAGGTATCTAAGAGTAAGATTTGCCAAATGTTCCTACACTGTGATAATGACATTTTCACTGCCAGCCTATTACCATTCAGTTCATTTTTTATTCAAAGACCCAAATGACAAAGAATTGCTGCACAGGACTTCCAAAGCTACAATTTCACAGACAACGACTGCACATATTTCTCCTAAAGAGCAGCTGGAGGGTTTCCAAAGGCTGAACCTCAGCGAGCAGTGGAGCACGTAAGCACTGCACCACCAGGGTTCCTTATGATATTTGCCATACAGCAGAACAAGCGTATCGAAGGTCAGTGTAATTGTCTTCAAACCATCCAGCACCTCACACATCAAAGAGTCAATTATGTTCACTACTCCACTGAAAGCAGAAAATTTGGAGTAATTTATTTTTAACAACAAAGGGTGACAAAGTAGAAAGTGTGCAGGGAAAAGCAATCAGGATGGTGTGTGATTTAATCTTGTCACAGAAGAAATGATGAAAGGAACTGCAGTTCTATCTTAGGGAGGACTCACAAACACATAATAGTTTTCTCAACATATTTGAAAGGCTATTCCTCAAAAGCTAGCTCTCAAAGACGGGTGGAGGCAGAGGGTGAGGAAGGATGGTGAGGGTAAAGTTTATAAAGGCAGAGCAAAGATCAATATTTACAAGGCAAGAAGGGGAAATGTGGATCAGTACAAGGTTAATTTTATACCAGTTAATGTGGTTGTTGTTACTGTTATACGCCATCAAGTCGCCTATGATTCATAATGATCCTATGTACTACAGCTCTAAAGTCTGCCCTGTCTTGAGCTAGTCTCACTGACTCCACCTTTCTGAGCATGATGTCCTTTTCCAAAGATTGGTCAAAAGTATGTGAGATATTACTTCCTATATTTTTAAAATAAAATGCACTAATAAATAAAATGCAAGGAAATACAGCATGGTTCAAAATTGGGAAGGGTAGCCAGGGATGTGTCCTATCTCCATACCTTTCCCATCTATATGCAGTACAGATCATCGGGGAGGTTTGGCTTTATGAGGAGAAATGTGGCATCAGGATTGAAGGAAGACTCATCAACAATCTACATTATGCAGATGACACAACCCTGCTTGCTGAAACTGAGAAGGATCTGAAATACTTGCTACAGAAGGTCAACTGCAGCCTTCAATTTGGATTGAAGCTCAATATCAAGAAAACAAAGACTCACCACTGGGTCAATTGGCAGCAGCATGATATATGGTAAGGAAATTGATTGTAAACAGCTTTAGTTTCCTAGGCTTCACAATCAACACTCTTGACACAAGCAGCCATGAAATTAAAAGATGTACTGTGATGGGAAAGTCTGCTGTTAGAGACCTCTCCAAAGTACTGAAGAGCAACGATGTCAATCTGGAGATTAAGGTGTGCCTGATACAGGCCATGGTCTTTTCAATCACTTGCTATGCATCAGAAAGTTGGACAATGACTAGGGAGGATAGAAGGAGAAATGGTGCCTTTGAGCTGTGATGTAGGAGAAGAGTATTGAATATACCATGGACTGCTAAGGACGTTTGTCATGGAAAGGGATAAGCCAGGCTACTCCTTGGATGCAAGGATTCTCAGGCTTCATCTAATGTACTTTGGGTATTTTTCAAGGAAGGACCAGTCCTTGGAGTGGGACGTCATTCTTGGTAGGGTGGAGGGACAGCCCAAGAGAGGAAAGAAGACCCTGGATTGATTTAGTCACTGGGGTAATGCACATAGGTGTGTCAGAAAAAAAATATGATTGGCACAGGATAGAGCAGGATTTAAGGAGGTTGTACATATGGTCACTATGAGTCACAGGCAACTCGACAGTACATAACAACAACAAGAACAGCAACAACTAATAATTCAGTCAGTTCACTGGCACAGAATCAGAACTGACTTAAACCTGAACTTTCAATGGGTTTTCAGAGGCAGTAAATCACACAAGAAGAGACTATTCATCTTTCTGCTGTACAGCAAATGACAGATTCAAACCATGTACCTTTTGCGTTAGAAGCACATTTCTTTACCACTAAACCACAAGAGTACCCTTAAGAGAGAAGAGGACAGCACCAGACCCATCCTCCGCTGTAAATTTCAAAATAGTTTCTAAGACCCTAAGAATCCTCACTATTCTCTATGAACACATTAATACTCCAATTTAACCAAATTCATAATGAATTTACTCTGATTAATTCAACTTTAGGACAGTTGATAGTGTATTGATCCGCTAACTAAAAACCTGTGTGGTCTGACTTGACAATACACAACAACAATCTCCTTTGAGAAAGAGAGGATATATGTCTACTAGAGAAAAGCTCAAAAATTAATAAAAAAAGGAGATGGTAAAAAGCTAAAATACTAATTTTATCACTGTTGTGTCTAGCCTGCCAGACTTTGTTTCAGGACATGCATGTGCAAATAAAGGCTGTGTGTGCAAAGAAAAAGGGGTGGGCGATGGAATAATAATAAAGTGTAGAAGGGGTCGTGGTACTAGGGATA
>NW_006399818.1:7737571-7743408 GCF_000299155.1 Elephantulus edwardii
GATTGGCACAGGATAGAGGAGGGTTTAGGGCTGTTGTACATAGGGTCACTATGAGTCACAAACAACTCGACGGCACATAACAACAACAAAAATAACAACATTATCTTTTGCTTCCTTAATGGAATGCCCTATTTTTTTCAGTGGAGTAGAAGTCTTGCTAATGCCTGTCCTTACCAAGGGAAGGGAGGTGGGAAACCAAAAATAGTAAACTATGTCTTTTTAATCACTTATTACAAATAGTCAAAAAAGAAGGATATTCAATAAAATACTGACAAAATAGGGAGCTCTGATGTCCTAGAGGTAAGAAACTATGATGTAATCCCAAAGTCACACAGTTTGAATCCACCAGCTGTTTTGCAGAAGTTAGAACATTCTCCTTCCGTGGGTTCGTTGCCTCTGAAAACCTGACGGAGGGTCAACTATGAGTCAGTTCTCACTAGATGATAAGAACTGACTTATATTCACATATAAATATTTATATATTCTCCAAATATGTGAATATACTCAATCTTGCCTTTATTTACATCTGTTATTTTTTATTATTTGATCTATGCAGAGTAAAGTATATTAATAAATATTGTAGAAATAAAATTATCATTCTGATCAGGCTAATTTTGTTATAAGAATGATAAACTCTTCAATTATAACTTATAAAAACTGAAAATTATTAAAACCAAGTTTTAAACATACCATGGACTGCCAAGAAAAAAATTGGTCTGTCTTTGAGAGGGTGAAATCTCTTTAGAGGCAAAGATTTTGAAGTTCCATCTCACATACTCTGGGCATGTGGCCAGCAGAGACTAGTCCTTGGAGAAGGACATCATTCTTGGAAGGGTGGAGGGACAGCACAAGAGAGGAAGACCCCAATGAGATGGATTGATAGAGTAACTGGGGCAATGGGGGCTGGTGTGTTTCTGGAATTAGAGATACTATCTCAGAACAGGGCAGGGTTCAGAACCGCTGTACAAAGGGTCGCTGTGGGTTGCAGGAGACTAGATGACACAGAACAACAACATTCTAAATCTGATACACTAACTGTGATGGTGAAGCTTCTGGTTTCCAGAAAATATCTGACTAGATGCCATGAAATCATGTTCCCCACTTTCCCACCGTCTATCTCTTTCTCTCCTTTCCTCTCTCCTTTTTGACTCCCTTCCTTTTCTTTCTCTCATACATGATTTTTATTTTTGTAATTACAAGGCCTCGCTGAATGAAAGATTAAGTGCAGTCTTCATTCTTGGCAGAAATAAGGGAAGAAAATGGGAGAGCTGAACTATTTTTTCTTGTGTGACGGCTGGACCCCAGTAGATTGCATTCATTTATCTAAAAGAGGTTGTAAAAGATAATTAAATATTAAGTAAATGAGCCAAGTGTTCCCACTATTCTATTTAAGGGATAAAATACTGCCTTCACATGACTGAAGGTCCCCTGTGCTTTTCATCTTACTCCCTCCCTCACCAGGGCTGGATTCCATTCACAAATTCACATCTACAATACCCTCTATTGTAGCTGAAAACTTAAGTATATTTATAAATGGCAATAAAGACTAAATTGTTTAGTATTGTATGTCTTTGAACATAATACGCATGCTGGAACCTATATTTGTTGTTCTGTAACTTTTTCCAAACAATATTATGCCTCTGAGTTTAATTTTATTTTAAGTATAGTATAGGATCCCATTACAGTGATAGACTATAGTTTATTTACACATTTTCCTGAATATAGACCATTAAATGTTTCTATGAATTTTGTTACTATGAATAATGCTGTCATGACTATTCTTGTAAAAAGACTCTAGTATAAGTTATCAGAGTCATGTTAGTTATTGCACTTGTCACAGGACAAGGAGTCAAGTCACCAGATGAGAAAAATGAAAAATGAAATCAGGAGTCCCATTCAATCAGGAATTTTCAGTAAGAGGCAATCATGAAACCTGTGATCACATGCTCTGTAAGATCTATAGACATCTAGGGAAGGGCACTGCATTTCCCTTGCAAAAGTGAGATGACAGAGTAAGAGGCTGCCCTGTCTTAAATAAAGATACCACATGTGCTGCCAAAGAAATGATACAGTCGGAATCCACGAGCTGCTCCCTGGAAGAAAGATGAACCACCTCCTATCGCGCTATTTTTCGCTGTTGTTGTTGATTGTCTTCAAGTTGAGCATAACTCACAGCAGTCCTATAAAGAAAAGGTCTGAAGCTTTTCTGTAACTATCGACATTTATCAAGGTTCATAGATTTTCCGAAGGCATGTTGTTTACTGCGTCTGAAAACCCTCTGGAGTGCCAACTATAGGTCAGTGACCTGATGGTACACAACAACAACATATAATTATGTAGAGGAATTGTATATAATGTGTTCTAACCGGCTCAGGAGAGGGCAGGGTTCAGAACTACTGTAATATAGGGTTGTTATGAATTGCAGGCAACTTGATCACACATAACAAGAACAACAACAACAATAACAATCATTCATTGTAAAAGTAGTATCGACACAAGAGGACTCTCAATGAGACAGATTGACCCAGTGATTTCAACAATGTGCTTGAGCGTGGATGAGATTTACACAGCTGAGGTAGGATTAGGCAGAGTTTCTTTCAATCTGTACTGCACACTAGTTCTGTGAGTGTGAGAGGACTTGATGGCACCTAACAAAACAACAATTTCCATTAGGAAATTTGCTACAAAAGACTTCTTTAAAGTTATAAAAGGTAAAGATGTCACTTTGAGGACTAAGATATGTCAGATCCCAGCCACAGCATTCTCAACCATCACTCTAGTGAGAATAATACCATGTGTTGCTGGCAAGAGAAACAAATCTGTCTTAGAAGGAAAACGGCCAGAATGTTTCTTAGAACCACCGAGGGACTGTGCATCATGTACTTTAGACATGTTTTCAAGAGTTGCCAGTCCCTGTAGAAGTATCATGCTTGGTAAAGTGGAAGTTCAGAAGAAAAAACTCAGTAAGACAGACGGATGCAGTGACTTAAAAGATGGTCTTAAACATAGCAAAAATTATGAAGGTGTTGCAGGATTATGAATTCCTTTATGCACTGTGCATGGGGGCACCATGAATCAGAACCAACCCGATGACACATAGCCATAACAATAAAGTATTGATAAGGTTTTTAATTTAAAGAGACACTGTTACGCACATATTCAAGATAATAGGCATAGAGCATACATACGCTTGCTTCTTCAGGTTTGCACTGCTTCGTGTCCATGATTCATGAAAGAAGCTGTTATATTACCTGAGCAGTTTGCAAACATCTTAGTAAAGTCTTATGAGAACCTTCTTCCAAATGTCCTCATCACTATTGCTGCCAGTGTGTCTGCAGCTGCAGCCAAAGCAGCTTGTGGAGATGACAGGGCAGGGGCTGAGCGGGTAGTGATGGGAAAGGAGTGAGAGGAAGTGAATGAGGAAGGTGTGGCGTTTGCCCAGCTCCATCTCATATTCTACCCTTATGAGCCGGAGCAGCCCCTGCAGCCACCACCTGCCTGGACATGGTCAAAGCCCGAGTGTCTAATGCTATAGCCATGTCCTCATCGGCCTGGATACCAGCAGGGGTCCAGTGCTAACAAAGTCTGGATTGGGGTCTTAAAACTACTCATTCAATGCCATTGAGTGGGAAGTAACTGACGTTGATCTTCCAGGTTTTCAGAGGCTGTAAATCACAGGAGAGGAGACTTCCCACCTTTCTCCCATGGAGTAGCTGGTGGATTCAAAATACAGTGTTTGGGTTGGTCATGCAATTTCCTACCCACTAGGTCAACAAGAAGAATTAGTAAAAGGATATGTGCTTTCCTTTCAATAAACAAAACAAAATCTTATAGGACCAACAGTTGTATGTGAGATTGAAAATATCCAAAAGATACTATGCAAGACATACATATAACTGAATCTGAGACTGGGCTCCCCAGTTGCTTTCATGTAGCAATCAATCTTTGTACCAGAACCAAATTCTTGTATTCATAAAAGTCAATTTCTCATTTTCTAGACATTCAGGGTTATTTTTTTTCCAAAGCCCTTGAACATTCTTGTGATATTCTCAAGTCATTCCCTTGTCTTTGTTTTATCTAAATAAAAAGAACTTCCATTTATTCAATTTCAAAAAAAAACCCACCACAACTTGCAGATTATCCTTCATTTACTCTTCCTTAAGATCATGCTCAATCAATCTCCAGCATATACTTTATCATTAAATTTTATCTTATATTTCTTTCCACCAATCCCTCACTTGAGTTTGAGGGGACAAGTTTCAAACTAATCTCCCTGCTGCCAGTTCTGCTTCCCCTTCAATTCACCTTCAAACACTAGCATGAGGTCACACTAAGAGTAAGTTATGTAAAAAAAACCCTCTCATTTTAAAAAAGTACAAGTTCATTTGGTTAAGGAACCATAGAATGTTCTAGCTACACCAAATGTTGACTTTTGAAAACTTTTAACATACTTTCTCACTGTATCTCAGAATTTCCTTGTTAAATGAATGCATTAATGATCCAGATGGTAAACATATTCAAATAACATGATCTGAATGATTAAACAAAAGTTCAAGCATAATTCCATTAATCAATACAGTAAATGAAATTCATTTCAAAAGACATATTCGTCTAGCACCTAGCAAAGAGGGATGTTCACAGGACTCTATGAATGTATAAAATAATTAACATTTCCATTAGTGTATTAAAGGTTTTTATCTTCTACAAAGGGAACTGTGTGGCACAGGACTTTATAATGTAAAGACTGTTGTTTTTATAACCCACCTGTGACAATAAAATATAAAGGATTGACAAATTGCTTCTGTAGAAACTGTAATTGTTAGCTAGCTTTCAGGTCAGTCCTTACCGATGTTGACCAAAGTGTTTACAGAGCAGAACTACTCTGTAAGGTATTCTTGGTTGAAATCATTGAAACAATTCTCTAAGTTTTTCCTCTCTAAATACAACCAGGATGTTCCTTGAAGACAAGGATGGTGAAACTCTAAGAGACTTTGGCAGCGTTATCAGATGGGATTTTGTGCTTGGAAAAGACCTCATTAGCTTTTTGCATCATGGCTGGGAAAGGTGGAAAATGAGAGACAGAGAAGAAGATTCTCAACAAGATGTATTCATGACTGTAGTTATGCTCACTCATATCAGAGACGGTGAGGGTGGTGCAGGAGTTACAGTAAACTTGACGGCACCTAACAGTAACAACAACATTCTTCTGCAGAAGTGCTGGGGCCACCAAACTATAAGGAAGCAACTAATCTCAAACTACCTGTCGACCAAAACAAATCCTATGGAAAGTCCTATTCTGCATACCAGAGGCTGCTAAATAAATAAAGGTTTCTTTTGTTTCTTTTCATCTTTGACTAGAATAAAACCTCCTTATGGTCTAGGGGTATGTAACACAACAACACTCGCCCAAAATGAATATTAGAAACTAAAAGTCAACATAATGTGCTTTTCTATGTTGCTTACACGGTGTTTCTATGAAAATTTGACAGTTCTTCGTAAAATGAGTCTATAATCAAAGTTTATCAATGATTAAATATAAGGTCTACACACTGGTCTGTCCATTTGCTGTACAGAGGTTAACTTGTGGTTGCTGTGATGCTAAACACTGTGACAAAGATGTGTCAAATGTGTTAATGGTTACCCACAGTGGACAGTATTTAGTGGAGCTCCCTGATTAAAACAAGCTTGGAAGAGCAGGAGTGGGACATCCACTTCCATGATAACTTGCCTCCAGATACTCTATGAAATTGGAGACACAGGAAAGTTATACAGGTGTTCAGGTCTTTCATTCACAAGGTCTCTATGAGTCATCTATGACTCGACAGCACTTAACAACA
>NW_006399818.1:7744183-7746042 GCF_000299155.1 Elephantulus edwardii
AAACCACTTAGAGTCTTGGTAAGCGATGGAGTGTTGCCAAGAGCCAGAACCAACTTGATGACAGTGGCTTGCATTTAAGTTCTAGAATTCTAGACTAAAGAAGCTGTCGTCTTCCCCCTTCTCTGTGCTAATGACTATTGGAAACAATATGATGATCTGGCAATTTCATAAAAGATAGATTGAGTGGATTATGTTGATTGTCTTTTAGTAAATATGTGGATATTGTTGTGTGCTGCAAGTCAGAACTGACTCATAGCTGACCTATGGCCTGGTTTTCCGAGGAAGTCACATGACAAGAGACTGTCCATCTTTCTCCCACAGAGCTACTGGTGCATTTGAACTGTTTGTTTTGGGCTGTCAACAAAACTCCTTCCATGTAAGCCATTAGAGTGAAGTTGTGCAGAATCTTACTCATCAAAGGGACCAAGGGACACTTGATCTTTTGACTCATCAAAGACTTCGGCAACAGTCAGAAACCTCAAGGTGAGGTAGAGCTGTATCTCAGAAGTACCAGTTATGGAGGCTTTTATTTCCTTTTCTGAGGAGTTTGCTTTAAAAAAATCAGAAAATAAGGTAACATAAGAGTGTTTATCTATTATATCTTCACAAATGATCTGAATAAATAAAAACTCTAAGTACCGAAGTGTCTGGAGACTAAGGTGCACTTGAGATAGGCCATAATCTTTGCAATTACTTGCTATATGCATCAGAAAGCTAAACAATGACTAGGGATGATAGAAGAAGAGTTGATGCCTTTGAGTTGTGGTGTTACAGAAGTGTATTGATTATACCATGGAATGCTAGGAGAACAAATAGGTTCATCCTGGAGAGGGTGAAACCAGGCTGCTCTTTGGAGGCAAGGATTCTAAAGCTCCGACTGGCCATACTTTGGACATGTTGCAAGGCAAAATCAATCCTTGCGGGGGATATCATGCTTGGGACGGTGGAGGGACAGCACAGGAGAGGAAGAACCTTGATGAAATGGATTGATTCACTCACTGTAGTAACAGGGACAGCTGTGTCAGAGACAATAAGATTGGCAAGGGATAGAGTAGGGGTTAGAGCTGTTGTGCAAAGGGTTGCTATGAGTTGTAGGGGACTCAACAGCATATAACAATTCTTAGGCATATGTGTGGAGCTCCTTGATTAAAACAAGCTTAGAAGCAGAAGTGGCACCCACTTGCAAAATACTAGAAACTCTATGAACTTGGAAAATGATAAAAATTATACAAGTATTCAGCTCTTTTGTTCATAGGTTCACTATGAGTTGTCTACACTCGACAGCACTTAACAACAACGAAAGAGCTCTGTTGGCCTGGTGGATGGAAAATTATGCTACCAAACCAAAGGTGGCTGATTTTAATCTGCAGCCCTCAGGTTTTAATTGTTTTTGGTCAAACATTCTTCTAAGTAGTATACCACTGCTCTGCCCATTTGCTGTACAGAGGTAACTTATAGTTGCTGTGATGTAGAAACTGAGTATGCTTAATCAGCATAGTAATCAGCTCACACTCAGAAAGCCAAACTTGGTGCTGGGATCTATATTTGAAGAGATACAAAGAATTACTAGGCTATTTTCTCAGGACATGGGTGAAGAAACTGTGGAGTATCAAATCCAGGCCATGTGAGAAAGTACTAGAGATAGTGCAGCAAAACATGTATCTTAAGCATTTGAAAGGTAGAAGAACAAGTAGCTGAAACCCAGAAGGCGGGAAAGAAGAATTAATGGAAATGAAAATTACCAGGAGAAAGTGAGTAAAGTGTTATTTCATTGAGGGTATTGTTGTTGTTGTTGTTATGTGCCGTTGAGTAGTGTGCGACTCCAACAGCCCTAAACTTTGCTGTCTCCTGTGCCAATC
>NW_006399818.1:7750251-7759740 GCF_000299155.1 Elephantulus edwardii
AAGACCAGTGAGCTGTGTGAGGATATCAAGAGTATCATCCACAAAGAATGCAAAATGTAATTATAAAGACAGAAGAAGAAAAGACCAAAATGGATGTCAGAAGAGACTCTGAATATTGTACTAGAGCTCAAAAAAGTCAAAGAAAAGGAAATAAATCAAGATATTAAGGATCTGAATAGAAAATTTCAAAGAGCAGCATGGGAAGACAAAGTATTATAAATGCAATGTGCAAACAACTAGAGTCTGGAAATCAAATGTGCTGCACTCACTCAGCATTTTTGTTTTTTTAGAAGAAATGGCCAGTATTTGTACTTTTATTTTTATTTTTAGTTGTTTGAATTACAGCATATATCTTCATTATACATATCAGAATTGGAGGATGACTCACTAACAATCTTCCTTATGCACAAGACCCAATCTTGCTTGTAGAAAGTGAAAAAGACTTACACTACTCTTTTAAAAAGATCACTATATGTTACACCACAACATAAAAAAAAAAAATAGAATACTCACAATTTGACTAGTAGGTATCCTTATAATAGATGGAAAAAAATATCAGTGTTGTTAATAATTTCATTTTACTTGTATATGCAATATACACCCCTGGCAGCAAGAAGTCAAAAGATCTGCTACATTAGTAAATTTGCTAAAAGGACTTTAAAGTACTAAAGAATACACTGGAAGCAGAGGAATGGGGACGTGTAGGGAGAGGTGAGGATTAATCATCAGGTTGTAGAATTTGATGGGTGGGGTGAAGAAAATTGAAAGAATTTGTTCAAATTTTTACTCAAATTTTGTAAATAAACAAGTACAAGATTTAAAAAAAAAGAAATAATGAGAGAAAATCAGGTAAAGAAGGGAAAAAATGGAATTTTCTTTTCTCTGGAATATATTGTATTGAAATGACATAGGTTCATATCAGCAGAAAGAAATTTAAAGATATTTTGAAATAAAATCACCCTGGGTAGTAAAAAAAAGATTTAAAAAAAAGAATGCAATTTCAAAAACAAAGTGTGACCCAAGCCATACTATCTTCAATTGCTTCATGTGCAAGCAAAAGTTGGGCAGTAAGTATGAAGAACAAAAAGAATTGATTTCTTTGAATTATGATGTTGGAGAAGAATACTGGATATCCTAAGGACTGTCAAAAGAGCCAACAAACCTCTCTTTAAATAAGCGTGACAAGAGTGATTCTTAGAGTAAATGCTAGTGAGACTTTACCGTACCTACTCCAGAACATTGTCAAGAGAGCCAGTCTTTGGAAAATACATGTGCATAGACAAGTAATGGGCTAGAGAAAGAGAAGAAGACAATTAATACAATTATAACAAAATGAACTTGAGCACAGTGGAGATTTGTGAGGATAATACAGAATAAGAAAAGGTTTTGATCTCTTGTTCGTAGTAGTCACTATGAGTTGTAAGTTGCTCAATGACACCTAAACACAGTATTTTCATTGTCCAGGTACTATTCCTTATGTTCTTTTCTTCTCTGTCCTAATATTGTCATTAATGAACTTCTTTAATATATAACTAAGAGTTATTCACTCACACAGTCATTGTCTTCCAGTTAGAATTAGCTCATAGCTGACCTTTCAGTGTTTAGGGAGATGATTAATCCCATGGGAGATGATCGCATAAAGCAACAGACAGATTAGAATAAGCTGTCTTTAGTTTAGCTATCCAACTTCCTACAACTCTGCCACCAGCATTAGGTATATAATTTGTATTAAAAAGGAATATAACACTAATCATTGCTTGATTCTGTACGTAGCATAATTATAATTGAGTATATAGCTTTAATTGCACACTCAGCTTTTCTTAAGCTGAAGTAACTAAAGAACACATTCAAGCCTCAGTTGCAATACTTAAGGAAGCTATGGGCAGAATACTGAATGATCCAGAAAGTATTAAAAGAATATGGAAGGAGTATACAGAGTCACTGTGCCAAAAAGAGTTGACTGACACAGAAGAATTTCAAGAAACAACATATGATCAAGAAGCAATGGTGATGAAGAAGGAAGTTCAGGCTGCTCTGAACAACTTAGCAAAAAACAAGCCCCAGAAATGGATGGAATACCAACTGATGTATTTCAACAAACAGATGCTAACCTAGCTGTACTCACCAGGTTGTGACAAGAAATCTGAGGGACAACTACCTGGCCAACTGACTGGAAGAGATCCATATTTGTTTCCATTTCAAAAAAGATGACCCCACAGAGTGTGAAAATTTTCATAAAATATCACTAATATCACACTCAAGTAAAATCCTGCTGAAGATTATCTAGAAATGACAAGAATAGTACATTGACAGAGAACTACCAGAAATACAAGCTGGGTTTAAAAGAGGTTGTGGCACGAGAGACATTATTGCCAATATCAAGTGGATCTTGGCAGAGAGCAAAGAGTACCAGATGGATATCTACCTGTGTTTCGTTGCCTTTGCAAAGGTATTTGATTGTGTAGATCACAAGAGATTGTGGTTAACCTTGAGGAGAATGGGAATCCCAGAACACTTTGATTATGCAATACCTATACTTGGACTAGGAAGGAGTCCTCAGAACAGAGTAGAGAAACACTTCATGGGTCAACATCAGGAATGTAGTGCATCAGGGATGCTTCCTGTCTCCATACCTTCTCAATCTATATGCAGAACAGATCATTGGGGAGGCTGGGCTTTATTAGGAGTAAAGTGGCATCAGAATTGGAGGAAGAATCATCAACAACCTATGTTATGCAGATGACATAACCAAGCTTGTTGAAATGGAAGAAGACCTGAAGCACTGGCTGCAGAATGTTAAGGACAGTAGTCTTCAATACGGATTGAAGCTCAATATCAAGAAGACAAATACTCTCACCACTAGGCCATCGGCAGCACCATGATGTATGGAGAAGAGATTGAGGTTGTTAACAGCTACAGCTTATTCAGCTCCGCAATCAACACTTTTGGCACCAGCAGTCAGGAAATCAAAAGGCGAACTGCATTAGGTAAATCTGCTGTCAGGGATCTTTTCAGAGTAATGAGAAGCAATGATGTTATTCTAGAGATTAAGGTGCGCCTGATCCAGTCCACGATCTTCACAATTACTTGCTATGCATCAGAGAGCTGGATAATGACTAAGAGGGATAGAAGAAGAATTGATACCTTTGAGTGTGGTGCTGGAGAAGTCTTGAATATATATCATGGACCACCAAGAAAACAAATAGGTCTGTTTTGTTGAGGGTGAAACTAAGTTTCTCCATGGAAGCTAGGATTTTGAAGCTCTATCTCACATACTTTGGGCATGTGGCCAGGAGGGACCGATCCTTGGAGGACATAATACTCGGAAGGATAGAGGGACAGCAGAGAAGATGAAGATCCTGGATGAGATGTATTGATATAGAAACTAAGGCAATGGGGGGGGTCAGTGTATCTGAGTAAGTGATATTCACTCATGGCAGGGCAAGCTTCAGAGCTTTTGTATATAGAGGTCATTATGACTCACAGACAACTTGACAACACATAACAACAGCAACAAGATGCATAAACATATTTTTAAAGCATCTAGAATAAAAATAGTGCAGATCAGGGGATGGAAAGAGGGAGACAGATTTCATCTCAAAATAAAGAAGACAATCAGAGCTCCCCAGAGTCAAGTGGCTGCTCAGCAGGCAGCAGGCTCTCTGTCCCTGGAAACTTTGAGGCAGTCTGATCCACACGAGACGTCTCTGAGTTAAGAGGATTATTTGAATTGGATGAGTCAAGAGCCTCTGTGAATAAGAGTATTGTGTTAATATGATAATAAAAGTACTGCATTAATATGAAGATGATGCAAACTAGCCCAATACTTTCCTGACTTCCCAAATTATTCTTCTAAAAATGGGGAAAGTAATACTATCACAAGGGAGTGTGGGCTTATGGCTCTTTCAGAGTCAGAGATGACTCACAATTTCAAATGACTCAAAAGTAGATGAAAACTTTTCAAAGTTGTCTGAATGTTTTAACCTGGATCCCACAATATCAAGAATAAATAGTCTCTACATATTTACAATGATATGGTAAAGAAGGAAACCTAAGTATAGATTAGTAAGAAAAGTATAGCACAAGTTACAACGTAAGTATAGATTAATAAGAAAAACTATTTTTTTAAGAAAGACTATTTTAAAGGCTAGCTAGGAGGGAAGAATCAGTGATCACAGAGGTGCTCCAAGGGACATAAGCATTGATATCTGTGAGATGCACAACCGTGGACCCCAAAGACCTTGTGTTTATGTCACCTCATACGACAAAGGGACTTAACAGGTATGATTCAATTCTTGTTTTTGTGATAGGGAGGTTATCCACTATTATTTAAGTAGTCCAGGGTAATCACAAAGATCTTATAAAAGAAGAAAGCATAATAGTTAGCCAGAATGAAGGATGCTTGCCAAGAACTGTCCAATCAACATTGGCTTTGACAGTGGGAGGGGTCACAAGTCGGAAATGTGGGTAGCTCCTAGAACTAGAAAAGACAAGAGAAAGGTTCTCCCCTTGAACTTTCAGAAAGGAGCATAACCTTAACAATGCCTTGATAATAGCCTAGGGAGACCCACTTCAAACATCTGATCTGTAGAAATAAATAAAAAAATTGGTATAAGCCACTAGTCTGTGGGCATTAGTTACAGCAACAACATTGCTGTTTGTGCTGTTAGGTCCCATCAAGTTGGATACAACTTATAGCAAGCCTATGAACACCAGTTCTGAACCCTGTCCTATCCTATGTAAGCCTCGTCATCTCTGACATACTTGAGCCCATTGCTGAAGTCACTGTGTCAATCCATCGAGTTGAGGGTCCTCCTCTCTTTCACCAGCCCTCCACCTTTCCAAGCATCATGTAGCAATCATGCAGCAAAAGCAAACTGAAACAATAACACATCATCAGAAGTTATCAATCACAGTGACAACGGTAACAAGTAAGGCCTGGAAGAGAGATATAAAAATGAACCGCAATAGAAAAATACCAGTGTTTTAAGTACTGCTTTGTCTTATCTTTTTAATTGTGATTTGAAGAGTTGTTTCTGTTATCCTTATTTCCTGTATCTTCAATGAGAAATTCTGAACTGCTGTCTATCTAGATTGGAAGGGATCCATATTTATGCTCATTTAAAAAAAAAAAAGTGATCCAACATAATGGGGAAACAATTTCATTCAAATTACACGCAAGTAAAATTTTGCTGAAGATTATTTTGAAATGTCTGTAACAGTACGTCCACAGAAAACTGTCAGAAATTCAAGCTGGATTCAGAAGAGGTCATGGAAAGAGGGATTAGCACTGCTTATGTCAGAAGGATACTGGTTGAAAGTAGAGAACATCAGATAAATGTTTATTTATGTTTTGTTGATTATGCACGGGCATTTGACTGTGTGGATAATAACAAATTATAGATAACATAGAGAAAAATGGGAATCCCATAACACTTAATCGTGCTCATGCAAAATCTACAGCTAGACCAAGAAGTAGTTGTCTGAAAAGGGAACACTACATGGTTTAAAATCGGGAAAAGTGTGAGTAAGAGTTGTATTCTCTTTCTATACCAACTAACTCTCTATGCAGAAAGATCAGTAAAGAAACTGGGCTATATGAAGTAGAATGTGGCATCAGGAAGACTCATCAAGAACCTGTGTTATGTGGATGATACAACCTTGCCTGCTGAAAGTGAAGAGGATTTTAAATACTTAGGGCTGAAGACCAAAGACTACAGCTTTCACAAGAATACAAAAATATTTACCACTCGACCAATAGCAACACTATGATAGAGAAAAGATTTAATAAGATTGATGTTGTCAAAGGTTCCCTTTCACTTGGAGCCACCATGAACACACAGGGTAACAGTGATCAAGAAATCAAAATACTTTTTTTTTTAATTTTCTGTCAAGAAACTCTCCAAAGTGTTAAAGAGCAATGATGTCAATTTAGAGACTAGGTGGGCCTGATCCAAGCCATAATCTTTTCCGTTATTTCCTATGCATCTGACAGTTGGGTAATGAATAAAGACAGAAGAATCAGTGTCTTTGAGTTGTGATGTTGGAGAAGAGTACTGAATATCCCATGGACGGCCAAAAGAAGTATTCCTTCTTCACTGTTTCCCACTTTTACATTCCAGTAACCAATTATCATTAACACATCTTTATTGCATATTTCTGGCTGAAAGATTTGGTAAAAATTCTTTATTTTCTCTTTTGGCTCCAGATATAGGAGCATAGATCTGAACAATAGTCATGTTAGTGGGTCCACCTTGTATGTGTGTGGGCATTCTCCTAACACTCACCTCATTGTACTTGAGGACAGAATTTGAAATTGACATTTTGACAATGAATGCAACGTCATTCTTCTGTTTTTCATTCCCTGAATAGTATACCATATGATCATCTGATTCAAAGTGGCCAAAGCTAGTCCATCTTATCTCACTAACGCATGTCGATGTTCATGCATTCTTTCATTTTTAGCAATTTCCAGTTTTCCAACATTTGAGCTTTGTATTTTCCATGTTCCAATTATTAAACAATGCTTGTTATTGTTTTTCCTCATTTCAACCTGCTTCCAATTTGGGCTCTACCATTACACTACTATAATTAACTATCCTCATTCCCATAGGATTCATCAGGTTTTCAAAAGAAGCAGATGGCCCATCCTGAGTGGGCTGGTTGGTTTTCTTTTTTCTTTTCTGAAAGTGAGAAGAACTTGAAGCACTTGTAGATGATCAAGGAATGTACCCTTTGGTATGGACTGCATCGTAATGTTAAGAAAACAAAGATTCTTACCACTGAACCAATAGGCAACACCATGATGGATGGAGAGGAGATTGAAACTGTCAATACCTTCATCTTGCTTGGATCTACATTTAACTCCTTGGTCCCAGGAGTCAGGAAATCAGGAGATGCTTTGCACTGGGAAAATCAGCATTTAGGGACCTCTCCAAATTATTGAGATGTAATAATTTCAGTTTGAGAACTAAGGTGTGGATGATTTAAGCCATAGTCTTTATAACTTGCTGTGCATCTGAGAGCTGGACCATGAATAAGGATGACAGAAGAAAAATGTATGTCTTTGAGCTTTGATGTTGGAGAAGAGTACTGAACATCCCGTGGATGGCCAAAAGAACAAACAGATGTCTTGGAGAGGGCACAGCCAGAGTGCTCTTTGGAAGCAAGAATAATGAGGCTTTACCTCACACACTTTGGGTATGTTGCTAAGAGGGGCTATTCCTGGAGAGGGACATGATGCTGGGAAGGATGGAGGGTCAGCAAAGGAGAGGAAGACCCTCAACCAGCTGGACTGACACAGTGACTGCTGCAATGGGCTCTTGTGTGTCACGGAGGGTAAGGATGGCACAGGATAGAACAGGGCTCAGATCTTTCGTTCATTAAGACACTATGAATCATACTGACTTACTGGCACTTAACAACAACGGCAATGGCCACTGACATGTATCTCTTGCAGAAAGTGCAGCCTTAAAGTTAAGGAGGATGAAACGTCACCTCACATACTTTGGGCATGTCATCTGGAGGGCCAGTCCTGGAAAAGGACATTATGCTGGAAAAGGCAGTTAGAGAAAGTCAGGAACACTCATCAAAATGGACTAACACAGAGATTATAACAATGGGCTCAAGCATATCAGAGATCATGAGAATGGCACACGATAGACAAGGCTCAGATCTGTTGTTCATAGAATTGATATGAGTCATAGTACCTAACAAGAAAAACACACAAATATACCTAGTTTTGTTTTTTGGAGTTTGTATTTTATTTTTTACAGTACGACTAGATATTTTTAAATGGTTATTTACTCTGTCAATCAAATTAAATATAGCACAACCACAATAGTTTCCCTCCTACACCACCTTGAATCCTGACAATTAATCCTAAAGTGTGTTTTGAAAAATGAATGTATGACAATGGCCAAGCATCCATTTAAAGGGGGGGGGGAAGTATTGGAGGAGGTGGCCACCAGCTTTTATCAGAGATTTAAATGACATAGAAATAGTTCTTGTACAATAACTGAAAGGTACTAATACAAGAGAAAGAAAAGCCTCCAAAGTTTGTGAAAACTTATTTCAAGTCAGTGGGAGCACAGTGGATTATCTAATAATTTTCAGAGACATAAATGACTAGTCATCTGGAAGAAAAGAATAAAATTGGGTAGCTACTGCATTCCTTATTGTTGTTGTGTGCCATCGAGTTGGAAGTGACCCATAAAGCTGACCCTCCAGCAGGTTTTCAGAGGCAGTTAATGGTTTGGGAGCAGATTACCCAGCAGCAGATTGCCTCTCCCACAAAGCAGCTAGTGGATTCGAACCATGTGACTGTAGCACAGCTTCTTGCCAATAGGTTACCAGAGCTCTTCACTCCTTACACCAAAATAAATTCCAAATAATAAACCAAATAAAAATTAAATATAGTTGTCATAAAACCTTGAAATAAAAATGACCTTTGGTCACAAGCTATTATGAGAGATAACAGAAAGGAGAAACTCGAGGGGAAAAGGATTGGTTACTTTGATTCCATTTTTATGCAAAAACGTCATTTCTATAGTCACCACAAAAAGAAGAGGCAAATGGCAAGTTTGGGGTGATTAAGTGAAACAGGTGACGGTGATAAGAAGCTACGCTACAATCCCCAAGGCACACGTTTCAAATCCACCAGCTGCTCTGCAGGAGAAAGATGGGCAATTTCCTCCTCTGTGATAAACACCTCTGAAAAGCTGCTAGGGTAGCTATGGGGAGGTTCTGACTTAAGGCAAACAGTAACATCTTTCATGTATAAAGAGAGTTACAAATTGAGATCAAAGAGATCAATCACCTATAGGAGTAGGGAATGGGCAAAGGATAGCATTGTTCAAGAAAAACAAATACACAAAAAGGTGTTTAACCTCATTTACACTTAACTGTATGTAAATTAACCTACTCAAATGCATTGTATTTTTTATTAAAATGCTGTAGATAATTCATAGTGTTGGTGAGTATAGGAAATGACCACTTTTCAGTGTTAGTCTAGATGTGAACATATAGAAACTTCTTACAAGTTAATTTGTAAGTTGTTCCAAAAGCTCTTGGAAAAGACTATCATTTAGACACCATGAGATGCTGGACTTGAACAAACAGAACTGATAACTTCCATTATTCTCGTGGTGGCACGAGAGTTAGGTATTAGACTGCTAAGTGAAAGGTGAGTGGATTGAACCTACTCAGCAACATTGTGGGATAAAGATCCAGGGTGCTGCTCGCACAAATATTACAACCTAGGAAAACTGGGAGAACTGTCCTCTGTCACACAGGGTTGCTCTGAAGGGAAATCAACTCAGTAGCACCCAGCAGCAGCAGCAACAGCATGGCACTGGAAGGCATTATTTAGACGCATTGTATCAGAATCTCTCTCACTATTTCTGTTCTTTTTTTATTAATTTAGTTTGTTTATTTTTCATTTCAATGAACATCTACAGAGATTTTGGAATTCCATTCATTCATTGTTGC
>NW_006399818.1:7759945-7762026 GCF_000299155.1 Elephantulus edwardii
TGCCGTAAACATATTTCATCCAGTTTTTCTCACTATTTCTGTTCTTAACAAGGTGCCCAAGAAACTGTCAAAAACTTAATGCATACACTCTTGAGCCTAACAATTCTAAGTCTAGAAATCATTCCTACAATTAAATGCACATATATAAGCATGAACTGAAGCACCTCATATAATAGTAAAGGGCTAGACATTACTTCTCGACTCACTATTATGAAATTACTAATAAGTAAATATCAGTCATACACAGAGGCACAGTGTGTGCAGAGATCCACAGACTTTAGACTGCATCAAATTCACTTGTACTGCTGCTTGTTAACTTTCCAAATTTCTGGTTCTCTTCCAAATTCTTACTAATAAGAATCCCTGGTGCTGAAGCTAAGGAATTTATGGTTTCCAAGTTTTCTAGGTGATTCTGATGTGAACAGTTGGTGGAATACAGATTTTAAATACTGGACTAGTAGTTAAAGTGAATGGGTCCCCAGAGTACTCATCTCAACTATGTTGTATTTTAGCAAAGTTACCTTAGACAAGTTTCCTTTTCCTCATCTGCAAGTCAGAATACTAGCATCATCTATTTCAAAGGGTTACCCAACTCAACTCATTGCTAAGGAGTCAGAACATATTGACCCTCCAGCAGGCTTTCAGAGGCTGTAAATCTCATGTGAAGAGAAAGTTCATCTTTTTTCCCCTCGGAGCAACTGGTGAATTTGAACCATCCAGTTTTGGTGCATAGTACAACCCCCTATCCATTAGACCCCTGGAGTTTCCTGGTCACCAGAGCTCCCTAGTGATGTAAAGTTACTGTTGCTGTTGTTGCTATGTGCAATAGAGTTGACCACGACCCATAATGACTCTATGAACAATGGTGCTGAACCCTGCCCTATCCTTAGCCAACTTCATTTCTGACACCCCTGATCCCATTGCCACAGTCACTATGTCAATTCATCTCAACCAGGGTCTTCCTCTTCTGTGCTGGCCCTCTACCCTTCCAAGTATCATGTTCTTCTCCAAGGACATAAAAGGAAATAATTCAATCAATTAAGAACTTAAAATTAAATTTTGCAAAGTACTTTAGTGCTCAATAACTGTCAGCCTTTATTTAATCCTTTTCAAAATTTGTTAAATGTTCAGATAGTAATATGTTAAACTAAACAAAGAAACAAATATGTAATACATGTTTCCATTTAACAAGAAGAAATGAACTATGAATGCTGTAAAACAGGAAGTTGTCAAAAATTAAATGGAATGCATGAAGATCAACATTCTAATATGAATGAACTGAAATGGACTGGCCTGAGGCACTTTGAATCAGATAATCATGATCTACTATGTCAGGAGTGTAAAACTGAGAAAGAACAGTGTGGCATTCATAAAGAAAAGAATGTTTTCAAGGTCTACCCTAAAACACAATGTTGTGAGTGACAAGATTACATCCATACACATACAAGGCAGATCTGGTAACATGACTGTAATTTAAATGTACACCAACAGCTAAAGCCAAATAAAAGAAAACTCTATGATGATTTCTAACAACTTCTGATCTCAGAAGCTGATGGGACATGCAAGCAAGATGCATAATAATTAATAGAGACTGGAATGAAAATTTAAATCAATGAGGAAGGAATGGTCGTTAGAAAGTATAGACTTGGTGACCGAAATGAGTTGGGAGAGAAATGATTGAATTTTGTAAATTCAGTAGTTTATTCATATTTCTTTTTTAAGAAACTCACATGGTAGCTTTACTCCTGTATCTCACCTGATGGTCTGCACAGGAATCAGACTCTCTACCTCTGTGGAAAGAATTTTTGGAGAAGTTCAGTATTGAGAGTCAGAACTAGGCTAGGTGTTGCCTGTGGAAGACCATCATTTACTCATGTACAAGTACAAAATGAAGCTGAAGAAGATGAAAACAAGTCCACAAGAAGCAATATACCACCTTTAGTCTACTCCAACTGAATTTAAAAATCATCTTAAGAACAAGTGTGAGGCATTGATCACCATGATTAAACAGCAGAGGAGCTGTGGAATGAAGGATACCGTTCATGAAGGTCATTAGAAAGACAAAAGAGAAAGAAAAAGCC
>NW_006399818.1:7762621-7765998 GCF_000299155.1 Elephantulus edwardii
TCATCCAACAGAATGTGAAAAATACTGAACAATATCATTACTATCACATGCAAACAAAATATTGCTGAAGATCATTTAAAAATGGCTGAAACAGAAAAAAGAAAATAGCTACCAAAAATCAGTTTGGGTTGAGAAGAGGCCATGACATCATGTATATTATTCTAATATCAGAAGAATGCTGGCTTAAAGCAAACAATACTAGAAGAACGTATGTCTATGTTTTATTGACTGTGTGGAACACAACAAACTATGACTAACACTGAGAAGAATGCAAATCCCAGAACACTTAGTTATACTCATGCAAAATCTATATCAAACCGAGAAGCTGTTATCTGGGCAGAAGAATGAAGCACTGCATGGTTTAAACTCAGGAATGGTGTGCATAAGGGGTATATCCTACCTCCATACCTTTTAATCTATATGCTGAGGAAATAATTCATGAACCTGGATCCTATGAAAAGAACATGTCATCAGGATTGGAGGAAGGCTCACCAACAACATGCGTTAACATACAACAACATATCTTGCTTGCAAAAAGTTAGGAGGACCTAAAGCACTTGTTGCAGAAGATCAAAGATTTCAATATGAATTGTATCTCAACATCAAGAAAATAAAGATCTTTACTTCTAAGCCAATGGACAACATCACAAGAAATGGAGAAAAGATTGAAACTTTGAAAGATTTCATCCACTTGAATCCACAGTCAACAGCCTTAATACCAGAAGTCAGGAGATAAGACATACTGATTTGAGCAAGTCCACTATCAGGGACCTGTCCAAAGTACTGAAGAATAATGATGTCAGTCTGAAGACTAACGTGCACCTGATTCAGGCCCTAGTCTTTTCCATCACTTTCTACGCATCTGAGAGCTGGACAATGACTAACGATGACAGAAGACTAATTGATACTTTTGAGTTGTGTTGTTGGACAGGAGTACTGAATACCCCATGGACTGCCAAAATAAAGAACAGGTATGTCTTAGAAAAGGTACAGCTGAAGTGCTCTTTGAAAACAGAAGAGCAAAGCTTTCTCTCCCATAGTTTGGACATGTTGCTAGGAGAGGCTCATCCTTGGAAATGGATATCATGCTTGGAAAGGTAGAGGGTCAGTGAAAGAGAAGAAGACCCCCAGTGAGATGAACTGACATGGTAACTGCAGCAATGGGCTCAAGTGTATCAGAGATGATGAAGATGGCACAGGATGGGACAGGATTCAGATCTATTGTTCATAGGGTCACTATAAGTCATATTCACTTGATGGCATTTACCACCACCACCATTTATTATATATACAGTAAATATTTCTGGAAGAAATAATTTTTATTGGCAGTTAACATTTGGGTTACCAGCACAAGTCCCAGAGGGTGGCTAACATTTCAGAATGAGATGATACAATCAATTACTTTTACATTTGCCAGTACATGTATATAAACAAGATCCATCTTAATAGTGCCTTTAAGACTTTGGAGGTAAGTCAAACAGGCATAAATTCATATGGCTGATATTTAGCTTTATTTACTTTAGTGCAAGAAAAGAGCCCTAGCAGCGTGGTCAGATCAACTTAACGAACTCTTGTCAAACTGGAACCAACTCATCGCTGACCCTCCAGCAGGTTTACAGAAGCCGTAAATGGCAGGGGAGGAGACTGTCCATCCTTCTTCTGTGGAGCAGCTGGTGGATTGGAAAAGCCCATCTTTGGGCTAGGAACTCAACACCTTATTCACTGAGCCGCC
This sequence comes from Elephantulus edwardii, assembly GCF_000299155.1. NCBI lineage: Eukaryota > Metazoa > Chordata > Mammalia > Macroscelidea > Macroscelididae > Elephantulus > Elephantulus edwardii. Next base: position 7,764,354 of record NW_006399818.1, read on the forward strand.
AGAGCTCTCTAGGCAGCTAAGTACTGTTGGGCTATGAACTGAAAGGCTGACAGTTCAAACCCACCAGCCACTCTACTGGATAAAGAAAAGGTAGTTGCCTTCTGTTAAGATTTACAACCCTGAAACCCAATGTAGGGTTACCATGAGTCTGAACCAACTCAAGAGCAGTGGGGTTTTGGGGTTGTAAAAATAATAATAAATTATTCAAAGACTTTTCAATTCTTTAGAAACATGATATGTAGCAAATGATGGTGATTATGAAAAATAATTTGTTTGAGAGCAGGGCTTGGTTCAGTTAGTTTCAAAGTTGGGGTAAATTTTTATAGCATGAAGAAAGCAAGCTGTCCTTAATCTATAGTTGCTGCTGATGTTGCTGGTAGGTGCTGCTGAATTCAGGAAGACTGAAAGTGACACTAAGAACAACAGATCTGTACCCTGTCCTTTGAGAGCCATCCTCATCATCTCTGACACACTCAAACCCATCGCTACAGTCACAGTGTCAATCCATCTGGCTAAGGATCTTTCTCTCTTCACCTTTCTATGCATGGAGTCTCTCTATGAAAAACAGCCTCTCCTAACAAGCAGGCCAAATTCGTCATCTTTGCCTCCAGGAGCACTCTGGTTGGACTTTTAGTTCTTTTGGCAGTCCATAGACTATCCAGTACTTTTCTGTAACACCACAGTTTAAAAGCATATATTCTTCTGTCATTCTATTCATGGGTAGCTATTGTATTAGAGGTACTGCCCAAATGAAAGCCAATCAGAATGAAGAGAATCAATACAGCCTCTAATCTAGGTAGAAATAAAACAAGGAGCATATGTACATGTTTTTTTCAGTGGCAGTCTGGGGTTATGGGAAATACTTTATTATCTTTATAGTACTGAGAAATGTGGTAACATTTCAAATGTAAATGAACTTGTATTTTTATTTCTGATATGCCTGAATTTTGCATCTCAGGTGAAGCTGGGCATGGTAAAATCCCAAAGATAATCTCCATAATGAGTCACAAATACAACTGGAAACATGCCAAGTGCCAAGCAAAATCAGATAAGAATCTAAATGATACCACAAGATCTAAGTGATATACATAAGAAGTCAAAAGACCTAAAATATAGCTCATCAAAAACAGTGACTAAGAGGGAAAACACATCACATGAGACAATTGTGAGGCAAAAAGACTAAGGTATGCAGTAAGTGTAGTCTTAAAAAAGAATAGAGGAAAGAAACCTAGATTATCTATACAGAATGATTTTTTGTACAATGCCGCATGGGTCTTTTACTTTCTTTAGAAAGGAGTAGAAAACAATTATTAGAAAAGTTAATAAAAATGGAATAGATGGACTAAAATGATTGTGTATTCAAGCACAAATGTATCCATTTTCCTAAGCAGTTACATACAAAAAGACATCAGTCTTCTAGAAAAAGAACGGGGGTTATTTTCTTAAATATGGGGAAGATAAGGACATCATCAAAAGAATTGTTAATATTGGCCAGGGAAGGTTTTAGAGCTGCTGTACATAGGAAAGCTATACATCACAGGTGACTCAATAGCACATACAAACAATAACACACTATGACAGGATTGGAAGCAGGAGTGGTATCTGATTCCTACCTAAATAACATGCCTCTGGAAACTCTGAACTT
>NW_006399818.1:7766783-7772591 GCF_000299155.1 Elephantulus edwardii
TCTTTGCTTTTAGCATGCAAGGTTGTATCATACACATACTGTAAGGTGTTAATGTGTCTTCCTCAAAACCTGATGTGGCATTTTTCTTTATATAGTCCAGCTTCTAAGATGATTTGTTCAGTATACTAATTTGAATAGATATGGTGAAATTATACAACCCTGACAGCCACCTTTCCTGATTTACACTATGTAGTACCCTCTCATTCTGTTCAAATAACTGCTTCTTGATCCATCTACAGGCTCCTCAAAGGCTCAATTAAGTGCTCTGAAATTCCAAGTCTTTTCAATGTTACTCATAATTTATTATAATTCACTCAGTCAAATGCCTATTCATGGTCAATAAAACACAAGTAGACATCTTTCTGAGGACCAGTCTTCTGTCAAGGATATATGACTAGCTGTGCTCCCATTCTAGAACCTATGAACAAGCTCTCTAGGTTGGTAGGGAGAAGACAAAGTAGGCTGGTAACTGGAGGGTTCCATGGTTACTACTGAGACTATCGTCAGATCTTTAATTAGTGAATTAGAGTCAGTGAATGACTCAAAGGACAAGCAGCAAAGCAGACAGATGGAATAAGAAATTGTCCTGTAGGCTCAGATTTAGAATCCCTGAGTGGTGCAAACCATCAACACTTTTGGCTGATAACCAAAAGGATTGGAGTTTTGAGTCTACTCAGGAACACACACACACACACACACACACACACACACACACAAATAAATAAAGTAAAATAAAATAAATCAGGCCTGATGATCAACTTAACAAAAAAATAGGCAGCTGACTCCACTCTACCTTTTATGAAGAAGTTTGCACCATACTAAAATTTTCAGACTCTTAAGTGATAACGTGCTAACAGGTGCTGTCCCTTGGAGAGGGACATGATGCTGGGAAGGGAGGAGGGTGGTGAAGGAGAGGAAAACCCTCAAGCAGGTGGACTGACACGGTGACTGCTGCAATGGGCTCTTGCATGTCAGGAAGTGTGAAGATGGCACAGGACAGGACTGGTTTCAGGTCTTTTGTCCAAAGGGTCGCTATGAATTGTGCTAAATTTGACAGCACCTAACAACAACAAGTGATAATGTTAGGATGAGTTTAGAGAGTACAGTATATGTCTTCCATGTTTCCAGATGTTGACAAGCCTATTCTGAAAAAAGTTAGAGTAAATATTTTCATTTTTGCTGGTCATAAGGTCTACATAGAAGCTTCTATGTGGTAGCTTAAAAGCAGTTAGTTACAATATGTAAATAAAAAGCTTGGTTAAGTAAGGGTCAAGTGTGCCAGCTTGTGGACAAAGAGAAAGGGTCAGACAAATAGAATTGAAATTTCAGTTGTTAGCAACAAAGCAAAGAATCAAGATGTGGCCTGAGTGTGAGGTCAAAGCATGTTGTTCTTATTGCTTGCTGACACAAAATTAGTTCTAACTCATTGAGTCCCCAGCATTCAAAAGAACAAAATACTGGTTGGTTTTGTGGCATCTTTCTAATTACACATTCAAGTTCACTGTTTCCCACTGTCTATTTTTCTGACTACCTTCCAAAGTCATGCGCTCATCTCCCAGTAAGTACTCTAGCCCACTACCAACTGAGTCGATTCTGACTCAAAGCAATTCTCTGTGCGGTTTCTAGGGTTGTAACCCTTTACAAGAGAAGATACCTCATCTTTCTTTCTTAGAGCAGTTGGTGGATTTGAACCTCTGAACCTTCACTTAGTAGCCCATACATTCTCTTCCTTTGTAGCACTCTTAGAAATAACACTCTAAAAGTCATGACCAGATTCCTAACGCTGTGCTTCAGAATTAGAGACAGTGGCATCATCTCTTCCAAATCTGAGCTGGCTGTTCACTGCTTAACTTACAGCACATACTCTTTGTAGGTGGGAGAAATCATGTTAAAAAGAAAATTAAGTGACAGATGCTAGTTCCTACTCCTCAATTTATGGATCACTTATCTCCTCTGAAGAAGAGTAAGTAGGAGCAGTGGGAAGCCAAGCTACACCAATCAATGTCTCTCCACATGAAAATTCAAAGCTGAGCAATGGAATCCTGAATTCTTTGTGTAACTCATAAGTTGTGCTTTTAGGATCTGTTGTTTGAAAAACATGAGCAAAACCCAACACTGTGTTTCCATTTTATTCATCACTGAAAAACTTATATAAATATGAAAATAATAAATATGGACCCGTAGGGATAGGTAAGAGCGAGCCCTGAGGTGCAAAAATTAAATGTTCTGATGAGAAGAAAAAAAAATAGCTGTTGGAGCCCACTGAGAAGCTCTAGGAGGCAAAGTGCATCCATAAAACAAGTGACAAAAAGATTCATATTTGTTCCCATTCCACAAAGAAAGTGATCCAACAGAATGTGGAAACTATTACACAATACCATTCATGTCACATGAAAGCAAAATCTTCCTGAAGAGCATTTTTATATGACTAAAACAGTATTTTTCTCTGCTAAAACTAGAGAATACCAGAAAGAGGTCAATATGTGTTATATGGACTATACAAAGGCATGTAATTGTGTGGATCACAACAAATTATGACTAACACTGAGAAGAATGGGAATCCAAGATCACTTACTTGTGCTCATGCAAACTTTATACCTGTACTGTGAAACCGTTGTCCAAACAGAGCAAGATATCAACTCATGGTTTAAAATCAAGAAAGATATGTGTCAAGGCTGTATCCTTCCTCCATACCTATTCAGCTGCATGCTGAGAAAATCATTAGAGAAGCTGCACTTTATAACAAGTGTGGCATCTGGATGTTGTTGTTGTTGTTTGATGCCATCGAGTCGTAGACAACTCACAGCGACCCTATGAACGAACAGCCTGAGCACTGTTTGTGCATAGAGTTTCCAGAAAGAATGAGAAGACTCATCAAAAAACAACATTCTGCAGATGACACAATGTTGCTTACTTACAATGAAGAAGACCTGGAGTACTTGCTGCAGAAGATCAAAGATTATAATCTTAAATATGGATTATAGCTTAACATAAAGAAAAAAAATCTTCTAGGCCAATAGGTAACATCATGATGTTGGAGAAAGCATTGACATTATCAATTATTTCATCTTACTTGGATCCACAATCAATACCCTTGGAATTAGCAGTCAACAAATAAAAATTTTAAAAAAACACACAACAAAACATTGCATTGGGAGAATCTTCCACAAAGGACCTCTCTAGAGTTCTGAGGAGCGACAACATCAGTTTAAAGACTATGGTGTGCCTGATTCAAGCCATGGTCATTTCAATTACTTCCTATACATCTGAAAGATGGGCAAGTAATAAGCATGATAGAACAATCAATGCATCTTTCTTCTTGTTGGTTACTTCTAAATTTTAAATTGTGGTGTTGGAGAAGAGTAATGACTATACCATGGACTGTGGAAAGAACAAACACATCTTTTTATAGGAAGTGCAACGACAATGACCCATAGAGGAAGGATGGTGAAACTTCATCTCACTTACTTTGGGCATATTTGACTAGAATCCAGTCCTTACAGAGAGACACCATGTTGGGATAGGTAGAGGGTTGGCAAAAAGAGGAAGATACTCAACATGATGGATGGATACAGTGATTACCATAAAGGACTCGAGCATGGCAGAAACAGTGAGGAAGGCACAGGTTAGGGCAAGGTTTAGGTCTGTTGTTCTGAATAGATGGTCACTATGTGTAATGTAGACCTGATCACATCTAACAACCTCATCCTAAAGCATATCCTCATTTAGTTTCTTTTGCTTATGCTGTCATCTTCATCCCCTGTCAGAAATGGCTCTTCTAGGTCAAAAAACCCCATTCCTTTCCTTTTAGCACTGATAAATTCTGCTTGTTTCATGGAGCATTTCATGACTTCCCTTGAGGGTAAGGTTTTCTTTCTTCTCTAAAGCTAAAAACAATGACACTCTGTGTGGATAGTTCAGTATCTTGTGACACAGTGAGTGTTTCATAGTCTATCTTTACACTTGACATTTTTATTGTTGGTTACTTGTAAATATGGTCGTCCCAGAGAGCAAGTGTTCCATATAGGAACTTGAAGTTTCACAGGGCTCAAGATAGTTAAATGTTTGCTTAGAGTAAGTTCTAAAACAATGTTTTGGATGATTCATATGCACTCGGTACATTAACTAGACTAGTTAACAAAAATGAGAAAATAAATACATGGGCAAATGTTAGAGAATAGGTGGGGGGAAGAAAAGAGGAAGGGGAAAATCATTAGGATAGCAGAGGGTAGTGGGCAGAGGAGGAGGTAAAATAGGAAGTTTTAAAGAGACTTGTAAAGATGGGATGATAACAGGCACATATCAATAGTAGTTAATTATATAAAATACAATGTATATTAAAGATTATATAAAATACAATATGCATGAATGAAAAACATAGTATATATGAATAATTGTATGCAAATAAATTTTTTTAATGGAGGAAAAATAATCAAAACAAATCAGTGTCAAAGATTAAAGAAAATTCACTCTTCAGAATATTGAGGAAAATGACCAAAATTTCCTATCTCTGTGTTATGTAAACAATATTATCAGTCAGAAGAAACTCCCTCTATAATATTTACCTCTCCACCCAAAAAGCCAAATAAGATATTACCGTATTGGTTTTTAACTTGAACTTACAAATTAGTGTGAAAGATAGTATATATCCATCACATAATGCTTTCAAAAACCTGAAAGAACATCCACAACACTGGTAAATATTATGGTTCTCTTGCCAGGTGTGGCTAAGTCATTATGATTCACAGCAAGCATGTGTACAGCAGACTGAAACAGTCACTGCGACCGACTCATAGTGACTCTACGTACACCAGCCTAAACCCTGCTCTATCTCTCACCAATCTTATCGTCTCTGTTTCACCTATCCCCATTATCGCAGTGACTGAATCAATCCATCTCATCAAGGGTCTTCCTCTCCTGTGCTGTCCCTCCACTGTCCCAAGCATGATGTCCCTCTCTAAGGACTGATCCTACCTTGCAACATGTCCAACATATGTCAGATGAAGCTTCAGAATCTTTGCCTCCAAAGAGCACCCTGCCTTCACCCTCTCCAGGACAAATTTGCTTGCTCTCCTAGCAGTCCATGATATATTCAATACTGTTCTCCAGCACCAAAGGTCAAGGCATCAACTCTTCTCCTATCATTCCTACTCATTTCCCAGCTCTCTGATGCACAGCAACTAATTACAAAGACCATGGCCTGTATCAGGCGCACCTTAGTCTCCAGACTGACATCGTTGCTCTCCAGTACCTTGGAGAGGTCTCTAACAGCAGACATTCCCAGTGCAATTTGTCTTTTAATTTCCTGGCTGCTGGAACCAAGAGTGTTGATTGTAGAGCCATGCAAACCGAAACTGTCAACAATGTCAATCTCTTCACCATCCCTCATGATGAGTAATATAATTTTTTAAAGTACAGAAGAGTATGCTATGCAGATAAGATGTAAATATATGGGTTTCTATTTCTCTTCCCATCCTGTTAAATATACATACAGATGTAACTATCTGAATGAGAATGTTCATAAATCAGGATAGTCAGTAAACCTGATTTTGGGCCCATGGAAAGTTTAACATTTCTCAACTGTATGGATTAAAGTGGTTATTTTTGTTGATGGTTTCTTATTTTCTTTTCAAACGCTAAGGGAAAGAACAAAGCCATACTAAAAAGAATGATGAGGCTCACAGAAATAATTGAGTTCTGTTAGATATCAAACAGGTCAATGTTCTAATCCAGAACTCTCTTCTTGGTCTACTAATACATATTCTCTGCTCTGCTGTACAAAGGGTTTTTGAAGACCTGTTATATTTC
>NW_006399818.1:7773151-7778798 GCF_000299155.1 Elephantulus edwardii
TGTGATGTCTTGCACCACACACTGCTACTAGTCTCTCAAACTGTTGTCTGTCTCTTGCTATGGAGACTGTAAGTCCAAATCCCATGTACTAATTTAAGGGAAAGATTTTTGTTTGAGGTAGTACTGAGGGATGTTCCTTGCCACTGAGCTTCTACTAAGACGTTGAGAGGAATGTCTATCTGTGTTTCATTGACTGTACAAAGGCATTTGACTGGATTAAAGCAAATTGTGGCTAACCTTGTGGAAAACAGGAATCACAGAACACTTGATTGTGCTTATGAAAACACTATACTTGGACCAGGAACAGTACCCTGAACAAAGCAAAGAAACACTGCATGGTCCAAAATCAGGAAAGGAGTGCATCAGGGATGCATCCTGTCTCTATACCTTTTCAACCTATATGGAAAACAGATTATTCGGGAAGCAAGGCTTTATGAGAAGGAATGTGGTGTAAAGATTGGAGGAAGACTCATCAAGAACCTATTTTATGTAGACAACAACCTCACTTGCTGAAACTGAGGCAGACCTAAAACACTTGCTGCAGGAGATCAAGGACTATAGTCTTCAATATGGATGGAAACTCATCATCAAGAAGACAAAGATTCTTACTACTAGGTCATTTGGCAGCAGTATGATAGATGAAGAAGAGACTGAGGTTGTTAACAATTAATTGCTTGGCTTCACAATCAACACTCTTAACACCAGCAGTCAGGAAATCAAGACGAATTGCACTGAGAAAGCCTGCTGTCAGGGTCCTCTCCAGAGTGCTGAAAAGTAATGATGTTAGTCTAGAGACTAAAATGTGCCTAATCCAGACCATGATCTTCACAATTACTTGCTATGCTTCAGAGAGTTGGACAATGACTAGGGATGACAGAAGAATAATCAATGCCCTTGAGTTGTGGTGCTGGAGAAGAGTTTTGAACATACCATGGACTGTTAATAAAACAAATATGTATGTCTCAGGGAGAGTGAAACTAAGTTTCTCCTTGGAGACTAGGATTTTGAATATCCGCCTCACATACTTTGGGCATGTAGCCAAGAGAGACCAGTCCTTGGAAAAGGATAACATGCTTGGAAGGGTGGATAGACAGAGCAGGAGAGGCAGATCCCAGATAAAATAGATTGATACAGTAACTGGTACAATGTTAGTTGGTGTGTCAGAATTAGTTAAAACTGGTTCAGTACAGGCCAGGGTTCAGAGCTGCTGTACATAGGGTCACAACGGGCTGAAGGCTACTCCATGGCATATAACAATAATATATATTCAAGACTGTAAGCTTGTCATTTCTACACATGGTTATCAAATTCCATTAACATAAAACCCTAGAGTTCTTACATTTCCATTCTCCAGAGAATCAAATTTTAGAAAAAATAAGTTATGGTGATAAAACCTGGAATATATTTAGAACTTAAAATACAAGCATTTCAAATAATATTTTTAATTAGTGTGATTTAGAGGGACTCTTGAAGATACTCAGGCATTAATGGCATAAAGCCCCAGATTTAATAACCAACCACTAATCATTTAATCTTGTAGTCATAGGTCTGCAAGGATCCTAGGAGATCATTCATTAAAAAAAAGCACTTTTAAAATGCCAAAGCAGGAATATGCCACAAGTGAGCTCTTATCATTACTCTACTGGCATCTATGATGCAGGTATGGTAATGGAACTGATTATCTCATGGACTGCAAAAAGAACAAACAAATGTGTCTTGGAGAAAGTGCAACCAAGACGCTCCTTGGAAACATTGAAGCAGAAAGGCAGAGGGTCATGAAGCTTGGTGACTGAGAAACTTTGTCTGATAAACTTTGGGACTATTGTCAGGAGGTGCTAGTCCTTGGAAAAGGATATCACACTGGGGAAGGTGAAGAGTTAGGAATGAAAGAAGACCCTTGTTGACAAGATACACTGACACAATAACAATGGGATCCAGTATATCAGATACCATAAGGATGGTGACGATATGGCAGGGTTTCTATCTGTGGTCCATAGGGTTGCTACGTTGTGGTTGTTGTATTTCTTGTTGTTAGGTGCTACCGAGTTGAGTATGACTCATAGCAACCGTGTGAACAAAAGATCTGAGTCTGGTTCTATCCTGTGCCATCCTCACACTTCCTGACACACAACAGCCCACTGCAGCAGTCACTGTGTCAATCCAGCTGGTCAAGGGTCTTTCTCTCCTTCACCAACCCTCCACCCTTCCCAGCGTCTTGTCCTTCTCCAAGGATTAGCCAATCCTAACAATATATCAAAAGCATGTGAGACAAAACTTCATCATTCTGGCCTCCAAAGAGCACTCTGGTTGCCCCCTCTCCAAGAAATAGCTGTTTGTTTTCCTGGCCATCCATGGGATGTTCAGTGCTCTTCTCCAGCACCACAGTTCAAAGACATCATTTTTTTTTCTGTCATCTTTATTCATTTCCCAGCTTTCAGATGCATAGAAAGTAATCAGAAAGACTATGGTCTGAATCAAACACAACTTACATTACTCCTCAGTAATTTGGAGAGGTCCCTAACTGCAGATTTTCCCAGTGCAATGCATATCCTCATTTCATAACTGTTCATACCAAGGGTGTTAATTGTGGATCCAAGAAAGATGAAGCTGTTGAAAGTTTCAATCTCTTCTCCATCCATCATGATGCTACTTAAAGTCGAGTGTTAAGAATCTTGGTTTTCTTGATACTGAGATGCAATCCATACCGAAGACTGCATTCCTTGATCTTCTGCAACAAGTACTTCAAGTCTTCCTCACTTCCTCACAAGCAAGGTTGTGTCATCTACATAACACAGGTTATTGATGAGTCTTCCTCCAATCCTGATGCCACACTCCTCTTTATAGAGTCCAGCTCCGTGGATAATTTGCTCAGCATACAGACTGAATAGGTATGGAGAGAGAATACAACCCTGACACACTCCCTTCTCAATTTTAAACCATACAGTGTTCGCCTGCTCTGTTCACACAATAGCCTCCTGGTTGAGGTATAGGTTCCACATGAGCAAAATTAATTGCTCTGGGATTCCCATTCTTCTCAATGTCAGCCACAACTTGTTATGATTCACACAGTCAACTGCCTTTGCATAGTCAATAAAGCATAAATACAGATTCTTCTGTAATTCTTTACTTACAGCCAGGATCCATCTGACATCAGCAATGATATCCCTGGTGTCACAGCCTCTTCTAAATCCTGCTTCAACTCTGGAAGTTCCCTACCTATGTTCTGTGTCAGCCATTTTTGGACGATCTTTTGTAGTATTTTGTTTATATTTGATATTACTGATATTGCTCGATAGTTTCCACATTCAGTTGGATCACATTTCATGGAGATGAGAACAAATATGGACCTCTTCCAATCTGTTGGCCAGACCTGTAGTCAACTCAGTGACATCTAACAAAAATAACAACTAACAGCATTCCAGCAAAGCTTCTTATCAACATACGCAAATTTTCAAACTCCTTATTCACTGATTTCTCCTGTACATTCCATCACCAAGTTTCATGATTAATTAATTCATCTCTTGCCTTTCCTCTTCCATGTTAACCAGCCTTAATCATCTCACAAATAGACTATTGTTACTAGCTCTGAATTCATCTTCCTTCCTGTATAACTTCACATTATTATATACACAACCATTAGAATGAACTCTGAATATCATTAGCTCCATATTATTCCTGATCCAAAGACTCCAATAATTTCCAATTACTTTTTTGCTCCTAACAAAACTCCCTAGCTCTGCCTCTAATATACCAGCATCATCTAACTTATTTCACTTTCCATTCAATTCAGTGTCAGCACTCAGCTTACTGGTTTAGCATAACACTGTAGCTGAACAAGCCTTACCTCACCATTCTGCTTTATCAAGCCCTCTACCTCTTTTGAAAGGCAATTAACAAAACCTTCTGGCATAAGGTAACGATCACTAAAAATCTGTTCCTTCATAAAAGCACCAAAATAAAATAAAAATTCCTTTAAGAATTTACAAAATTGACCCTTTTTTTTTTGAACTCTTGAAATTCATTAAAGACTTGCAAGAATCTCCATGCAGCATTTATTCAAGAAAAACAGAAGAATCTTTGTAAAAACGGTGAGCATTAATAATACTTTGGGTTTTTTCATAGGAGAGTTGATGCCTTTGACCTTTGGTGCTGGAGAAGAGTACTGAGTATACTATAGACTGCTAGGAGAACAAACAGGTTCATCCTGGAGAGGGTGAGGCCAGGCTGTTCCTTGGAGGCAAGGATTCTGAAGCTTCGTCTGACATACTTTGAACATGTTGCAAGGTGGGATCAGTCCTTGGAGAGGGACGTCACGCTTGGGAGGGTGGAGGGACGGCGCAGGAGAGGAAAGCCCTCAATGAGATGGAATGATTTCATTACTGGGGTAATGCGGCATATGTCGGAGACAGTGATATTGGCAAGGGATAGAGCAAGGTTTAGGGTTGTTGTATATAGCTTGGCTATGAGTCTCAAACAACTCGATGGCTTGTAACAACAAGACAACCACCCTGCTCTCACCCCAGATCCAAGGGAAAAAGGGAATGCAACCCCATCAGCCTAATAATAACAGTAACTATTAAAACCAAAAATATAATAGCCCGTAGAAGGGACTTAACAGGCCTGAACTTCTGAAAAATGAATCACAGTCACAGAGAATTCTCATTATTTGACTTATTCTCCTCAGTAGTTCTGTGAACGAGCTCTATTTATAGGGCTTGTCTTAACTTGACTAAGATAAAGCTTTCTCAGTGGGAAGGATCCTCTCCTTGAGACTTTTATTGAAAAAATCAGCAGCAACCATTTAATAGTTCAGCTACAAGAGCCAGTGAGACCAGGTGGAGTAAGCAAGAGTCTTTTTGAGAAAGCAAGTAGAAAGTCTGGGGAATAAGACATCCACAAAGGTCACTGAAAAGCTCCAACATATTTGTGATGATCCAAAGACCATACATCTGAGTCAGGCTGTGTGCACACTCAGAAAAGGATCAAAAAGATTCTAATTCCTCGCCTCTCATTGACTCTGAATTTCTGGACAATAAATAAGTGATAAAGCAAAAATGTAAACTTCTGGAACCTTTCTCAGATATATTTTCTCAAACCCTCACATTTCAGCACGACCCTAATCCCCATCTGTCCAGCACAGACTTCATAGATTCAGCTGCTGCATTCCACTTTCCATTAATACCATCACCAGTATCCACATAGGTTGTGTGTCTCATATAACAGTATCAAAATTCATATTGCCTCAAAATATGTTTTGTTTTTAATTACCAGGAAATTAAAAATTTCAGAACAGAAAAGTCAGTCATGAAAACATTAAAATGGGAAATTATCAACGAAAAATATCAAACCATAAAAGAAATGGAAATATATAACTCATGTACAAGAAAAATATTGTAACAGAAATTGTCTGTGAGGAAGCCCAGAAGGTGGCTGTAACTGACAATGATCTGGTGACCCAATGTTGCTAATCCAAAGGGCATGGATCTCTGGCATATCAAATCCTCCAGTAGCTCCATGGGAGAAATATGGACAACCTGCTCCTTTGAAGGATCAGCTATGAGTTGGTTTGATTGCAACAGTAATGATTTTTTTTAGAATATAAATATTTTCAAACAACAAAGGCATGTGCAAAACACATTATGCAGAT
>NW_006399818.1:7784078-7786704 GCF_000299155.1 Elephantulus edwardii
GCTGGAGAAGAGTGCTGGATATCCCATGGACTGACAAAAGAGCAAAAAGATATGTCTTGGGAAAAGTGCAAAGACAGTGTTCTCTGGAGGCAAAGATAATGTAGTTTCAACTAACATATCTTGGATATGTTGTTAGGAAAAGCTATTCCTTGGATCATGCTTCAAAAGTTAGACAGTGAAGGAGAGGAAGATCCTCAACAAGATAGACAGATACCATATCTGTGGCAATGGATGCAAATGTATTGAGAATGATTAAGGATGATGAAAGATAGGATAGAGTTCAAATCTGTTTTTCACAGGGTTGCTACGAGTTGCACTTATCTCAGTGGTATCAAACTACAGCAACAACAGCAATCCACAACTTTGTGCCACAGAACAACTGGTGGGTTCAAAATGGTGACCTTTTGGTTACACTTTAATCACTGAGCTTAAAGGTTTCCTTTACCATGTAAATGTGGATGTTGTAGAGTACCACTGAGTCAGAACTGACTTAGCTGACCTCTGATGACCTTTCTGAGGGTTTCTGGAGGCTGTAAATTACAGGAGTGGAGACTGTTCATCTTTTTTTCCTGAGTAACAGCTGGTGGATTGAACCACAAGCCTTTGGGTTGACAGTGCAGTCCTTTACCATTAAGCCACCAGAACACCCTGCCTTGCAAATAGCAGTAAAAAATGATCTGGAGTGACTATTCTAATTACTGAGCATAAACGCCCCAACTCTTATCCCAAGTTGTTACTAAAGACGGGAAGAAAATAATAAAAGGACAGTCTCTGAAAACAAACAGTTGAGTCATTCACGAGTATATAACCATTAAAAATATATATACATCTATGGAAAAAAACTCTAAAATAAGTGAGGTAAAAACTATTTCAAATGAAGGGAGAACTAGACAATTAAACAAGAATAGAGGCTTCCATACCTTAATTTTAGTAATTTGTAGAAAATCAGTTTACAAATTGCAAGACTTGATAACACCATCTATCAATGCAAAACTCCAATTTAAACTCATTATAACCCAGTCAGAACTAACTCATTGTTGAACCACCAGTGGAATTTTAAAGGCTGTAAACTCCATAGAAAGAGATCATCCATTTGTCCTCTTCTGCAGCTACTGGATTTGAATAAACAGAAGCATAACTTTCAGGCTAGCAGTGCAAATTCCTATACCCTACACCACCAGTCCTCCCCATAAACCAAGACATCTACCAACACATTTCTTCTTGCAGTGCTGTTAAGTGCCACTGAGTCGAGTACAACTCATAGTGACCCTATGAATAAAAGATGTTAACCCTGTTCTATCCTGTGCCATCCTCACATTTCCTGACACACAAAAACTCATTGCGGCCATCACCACGTCAATTCACCTAATGGAGCGTCTTCCTCTCCTGCACCAACCCTCCATCCTTCCTATCATCATGTCCTTCTCCAAAATATGTGAAATGAAGCCTCATCATTCTTGGCGCAAAGAACACTCCAGCTGTACCCTCTCCAAGATATATCTGTTTGTTCTCTTGGCTATCCATGGTATATGTTGAATACTCTTCTCCAGCACCACAACTCGAAGCATCAATTATTCTGTCATCTGTGATCATTGTCCAGCTCTATGATATGTAGCAAGCGATTAAGAAGACCATGGACTTGATGGTGCACATTAATCTCTAGACTGACATCACTGCTCTTCAGCACTCTGAAGAGGTCCTTGAAAGCAGATTTCCTCAATGCAATTCATATTTTTATTTGCCAACTCATCATGCCCAGGGTTTTGACTATGGATCTGAGCAAGATGAAATCATTAAACACCTCATTTTTTTCTCATTTAACATGATGTTGCCTAATGATCTGGTGGTGGGGATCTTTGTTTTCTTGATGTTGAGATACAATCCACATTGAAGGCTGCAGTCTTTAACTTTCTGCAGCAAACAATTCAAGTCTTCCCAAGTTTTGGCTATCAAAGTTATATTATCTGTACAATACATGCTGTTGATGAGTCTTCCTTCAATCTTGAGGCCATATTCTTCTTCATAAAGTCCAGCCACCCAAGTCATCTGTTCTACTTGTATATTAAAAAGGTACGGAGAAGGGTACATGCCTGATACACTCTTTTCTTGACTCAGATGCATGCCAGGAAGCCATCACCAAGAGGCCTTCAAGCAGCACCAATGGCTAGCCAAGAGGCCCAGAGTTGCATCCTTTCAGGGGAGTTCTCAGACTAGGATGAGAGTCACTGGAGCCTGAGACATTATATTAAGGGTTAGTTAGAGGCCTAGTGGTATCTCACAGGGTCAAGACTTTGACATATAGTCTGTCAATATATGTACGGTTTTGCATCATTGATGATATATTTCTTCAGATACTAAATTCTTTAAAATCATATGTCTCCTTAGAAGGTCAGCATCATTAATATATTCATCAATGCAAATGCTATTAATATTATTGGGACCCAGGTAAAAAATGGATACCAGACATTTTAAGAATTAAAATCTAGAAAAGAGATATTAGAAGAAAAATAGTACTGTTTGTGGGTGGGGGGAAGGGCTGTTGCTGGTGGTTTGTTTGTTTTTCCTGTTTTGTTTTGCTTTTGCTAAAGTCATTCTTTCAACTGCCCAATCCTTCAAGAATTAGTAG
>NW_006399818.1:7788113-7790746 GCF_000299155.1 Elephantulus edwardii
GTGTTCCTTAGAAGGAAGAACAGTGGAACTTAGTCTCTCTTACTTTAGACATGTATTCAGAAGATGCTAGTTCTTGGAAAAGGACTTACTGAAATTGTAAACACTAGTACATTTTAACTACAATGAGTGTAATAATAGAGAGGGCACATGAAATGAAAGGCACAGTCATGCAGTACCGAAAACAGAGACAGGCTTAGGGAAAATTTATAACTGACATTTATTTGTACCAGAAATTGCCCTTAGCTGTGTTATGTCCATCAACTCAAAATCTTGCTTAAAATATTTTCCTTGGAGTTTCCCCCAACTGGATATTACTTTCTCTCAATTTGCCCTGTTAGTATCTGAATTTCAGATTGCCTGAAATGCCCCTATGTAAACTAGGTGGACAGTTGCTCCCTGGTGGTCTAGTGGTTGGGATTTGGTGTTCTCATTAATGATGTAGTTGTTTTTAAAAAATTCTTAGTAGTCCATACCTATCAGTCACATTACAAGATAATTTGGATATAGAGAAACAATTCTTTCAAATAAATGTAATGGACAAGATAAATACGATTTCTTTATGAAAAGGAGAAAGTAGGCATTTTTTTGCAACTTATTTAGTGCAGTAATAATTGGGTCAGCAAACACTTACTGTAACACTATTATTAAGCAGTATAATGAATCTAATTTAAAGTTGCTTTGTAAGATGTTCTGAAAATTTTTATCAAATTATTCTTCAGTATTCCAAGCAAGACTCCATTATCTTTAAGAACCTGAAATCCCTTACGTCATTTCTATGACTAGCATAAAGTATCATGGGCAATAGTAACTGCCATCATTACTCTTGACACATTCATAGCTCTAAGAACAAGAAAGCAATATATTAATTATACTAACTGCTTAGATAAAAAGATTTTATTTTAACAAATAAAAGCCCAGAAGGTAAACAACTCTATTTTGTTGTGCTCCCACCTTTTCCAAGAAGAATGAGCTTCATACTGGAAACAGAAAATTAATCATAGGAAAAATGAAAACTCAAGGTAGATGATAAAATAGAAAGCACAAATCCACGGGTCCACTGGTAAGAACTTTTTGTATTCTCGATTTTAAGATGCAATCTATATTGAAGGCTTTCATCTTCTGCCACAAGCGCTTCAGGTCTCCCTCTCTTTCAGAAAACAACGCTGTGTTATCTGCTTAATGTAGGTTGTTAATGAGACTTCCTCCAATCCTGATGCTACATTCTTCTTCATAGAGTCTGGCTTCACAAACTATTTACTTAGCACAGACCGAATAGGCATAGAGAAAGGATACATCCCTGGCTCACACAATTTTTTACTTTACACAATAAAATCTCTTATTCTGTTTGGACAACAACTTCTTGATCTAGGTAAAGATTTCATATGAGCATAATTAAGTGTTCTAGGATTCCCATTCTTTCAATGTTGGCCACAGTTTATTATGATCCACACAGTCAAATGTATCTGCTTAGTCAGTAAAACAGACATTCTTCTATTATTCTTTACTTTCAGCCAGGACTTATCTGACACTAACAATGATATCTCCAGTGCCATGGCCTCTTCTAAAGCCAGTTGAACTTCTACAGAGACATTACAGCTATGTTTGGATTACTGTCAGCAAAATTTTGTTTACATGTGATATTAATGACAATGTTTAGGTATATCCACATTCTGTTGGGTTACCTTTCTTGGGAATGTGTACAAACATGGAAATCTTCCAGTCAGTCGTCTAAGGCACCTGTCCTCCAGATTTCCTGGCACAGAATTATCAGCATAGCCAGGGCTTCATTTATTAGTTGAAAAATGTCAATCAGTATCCCATCTACTCTTGGGAACTTATTTTTGCCAGTGTATTCAGTGCAGCTTGAACTTCTTCATTACCTCTGGCTCATGTTCAACATCATGACAGATGGAAAGAGGATTGTAACTTTATTATTTTTTCTTGCTTGGATCCACAGTCAAAACCTGTGTTACTAATAGTCAAAAGACAAATTGCTCTGGGAAAATCTACTATAAGGGACCCCACAAAAACACTGAAGAGCAATGATGTTAGTTTGAATACTAAGGTACACCTGATTCAGGCTATGGTCTTTTCCATTACTTGCTATGCATCTTAGAGGTGGGCAATGAATAAAGATGACAGAAGAGGGATTGATGCCTTTTAGTTGGGGTACTGGAGAAGAGTACAGACTATCTCATTGACTGTTAAAATAATAAACAGATATGTCTTGGAAAAGGAGCAGCCAGAGTGCTCCTTGAAGGCAAGAATGGAAAAGCTTCATCTCTCATACTTTGAACATATTGCTAAGAGAGGCTAATCCTTGGAAAATTTTATCATGTATATAAGGTTGGAGGGTCAGGAAAAAAGAGGAAGATGTCTATTGAGATGGACTAACTCAGTAACAGTAGCAATGGGCTTAAGTGTATCAGAGATGGTGAGGATGGCATAGGATAGGATAGCATAGGATTGTTGTTGATGCTATTATGTGCCTTCAAGTCACTTGCGACTCACAGCATTCCTATGTACAACAGCCCTAAACTCTGCTCTGTCCTGTGCCAATTGCACTGTCTCTGACACTCCCATCCCAGTTACCCCAGTCACTGAATCAATCCACCGCATAGAGGGGCTTCCCC
>NW_006399818.1:7791531-7796102 GCF_000299155.1 Elephantulus edwardii
CAGTCCATGGTACCCTCAATACTCTTCTCCAGAACCACACCTCAAAGGCATCAATTCTCCTTCTATCCTCCTTAATCATTGTCCAACTCTCTGATGCATAACAAGTGATTGCAAAGACCATGGAGTATAGGATAGGAAAGGAAACTATGGATTGAAACTTAACATCAAGAAGACAAAGATTCTTACCACTGGGCCATTTGGCAGCAACATAGTAGATGGAGAAGAGACTGAGTTTTTTAACAATTATAGAATGCTCAGCTCCACAATCAAGACTCTTGGCACCAGCCCAAAGACTGATTGCATTAGGTACATCTGTTGTCAGGGACCTCTCCAGAGTACTGAAAAGCAATTATGTCAGTTTGCAAACTAAGGTACACCTGACCCAGGCCAAGGTCTTCACAACTACTTGCTATACATCAGAAAGCTGGACAATGACTAAGGGTGACAGAAGAATGGATGCCTTTCAGTTGTGGTGCTGGAGAAGAATCTTGAACACACCATGGACTACCAAGAAAACAAATAAGTCTAAATTAGAGAGGGTGAAACCAAGTTTCTCTTTGGAGGATAGGATTTTGAAGCTCCATCTTACATAGTTTGGTCATGTGGCCAAGAGGGACTGGTCCTTGGTGAAGGACATCATGCTCAGAAGGGTGGAGAGACAGCACAGGAGAGAAATACCCTGAATGAGATGGATTGATATAGTTACTGGGGCAGTGGTGGTAGGTGTGTTGGAGTCAGTGAAACTTGCTGAAGCCAGGGCAGGCTTCAGAATTGTTGTACATAGGTTCACAAAGAGTTGTAGGCAACTAGATGACACATAAATAATGAGTTGTACTTGATTAATGGCACCTAACAATAACAACAGTACACCTGAATAAATTCCAAATCTCTAGAGCCAATATATAATCTCTATATTACATTTCTGGGCACTTAAGGACTTTTATATATTGGTTGATGTGAATACCTTTTACAGAAATCACCATATGTATAAGAGAGAACAAAAAGTAAGAAAAGGACAAATCTTTATTCCAATTTTGAGAATAGAAGTTGAGGCAGAAGACTAGGATGCTCAATATTGGCTTCTGCCAAAGTTCTTTAAGCTAAACAGATGGTTTTTGAAATCTTAGTAAATAAATTGGTATTCATGAAAATCCATAAAATTTTCTAAATTAAGCTATGCTAAGATAAATTTATCTCTTTCCTTCTCCACTTCCTTTCTTTTTACTCTCCCTCCCTATCTCCTTTCCTTCCTCCTTTCTTCCTTCTGTCCTTCCTAGACAATCTTTAATTATTTCAACAAGTACTTTTCCAGAACTATAGATTTTCTTTTTACATAAAATCTAGTTTCAGAAAAGATTTTTTTTCTATCACAGAATGTTTCAAAAAATATTTTTTCCAAACCCAAGTGTACGGCAAATTATTTGGTGTACAGGATGGGAAAACTGAGCTTAGTAAAGGCAATTAGATAGTAAAACTTTATCAAAAGAGGATTTAGTTAATATCAAAATGCAAACTGAATCATGAAGTCAAATCCGGATCAGAGGTTGATCTTTTTTGGAGAAGACTGTTTCTCTTTCTCCCTCAAAGGGGCAAGTAGATTCAAATCACTGACCTTTTTGTTAGCAGCTCAACATCCACCACACCACGCCATCACTGCTGCTTTCATTGTTGTTATTAGGTATCACTGAGTCAGAACCCATACCGCTGACCCTCAGAGGGTTTTCAGAGGCTGTAAATTGCACAGGAGGAGACGTAGCAGTTGGATTTGAATCAGGGCTTGTGGGTCAGCGGTGTAACTCCTTAACACTAACATCACCAGACACTCGTTAGTTAATGCAAAGATAAAAATGGAGATCTGGAATGGTTTACAAGTAGCTCTGTTCACTGACCTATCCGTGTAACACTTTTATCAGCATCTTCATAAAGGCGTAGGCATCAGTGGTATGCAAGTTATGAAAAGTGGTGAAAGGGTAACTAACATCTTCACTAAATTCACCAGAGGTGCTTCCTAAAATTCATCTTCCAAATATTCCCCAGACATCTTTAATAAAAATTATTGACTTGGTAGAAAAGCTATGTGTTTTTAATAAGCATCATCATTAACTTTTTATATACTTGAGTCTGTGATATCATCAATAACCCACATTATGCAAATGACACAACCTTGTTTGCTGAAAGTGAGGAGTACTTGAAGCATTTGTTACAGAAGATCAAAGAATACAGTCTTTGCATTGAAACAGATGAGGGAGAAAACTGTTTAAAAGGGATATGTGATTAGGTATTATTGTCATGACAGGAGTCCAGAACAAAGGCTGCATAGTGGAGTGGACCACGGGAGGGACTGTAAAACAATGAAAGAATTTTTCTTTTACTTTTCAAAGAGAAGAGTATACTGGGGTGGTGGGGAAGGAGTGGGCAGGGTGAAAAATGCAACAATGAATGAATGGAAATCCAAAATCTGCAAATTTTCATTAAAATTAATAAAAAAATTATAAAGAAAAACAAAAACAAAGAGTACAGTCTTCAATATGAACTGCATCTTAATGTGAAAAAAGACACAAACCAAAAAATTCTCATCACTGGCCTGACAGACAACATTATGATTTATGGAGAAAAGACTGAAATTACCAACACCTACATCTTACTTGGATCTACAATCAACACCGTTGGCACCAGCAGTGAGGAGATCAGAGATGTACACTAAGAAGTCTGAAGTCAGGGAACTCTCCAAATTATTGAGAAGCAATGATGTCAATTTGAAGAGTAAGTTGTACCTTATTCAGGCCATGGTCTTTTCAATCACTTGATAAACATCTCTGACAGCTGAAAAATTAATGAGGTTGACAAAAGAAAAAAACTGATATGGAGTTATGGAGAAAACTACTGAATATCCTATGGACTGACAAAAGAACAGATATATCCTGGGGAGGGTATAGCCAGTGTGTTCCTTGGAGGCAAAGATAACAAAGCTTCATTAACATACTCTGGGAAGTTGCTAGAAGAGACTATTCTCTGGAGAGGGATATCATGCTTGGAAAGGTGGAGGGTCAGTAAGAGACAGGAAGACCCTCAAGCAGATGAACTGACAGAATAACTACAGAAACGGTCTCAAGGGTGTCAGGGATGTTGAGAATGGCATAGAATAATGGAGCAGGGTTCAGATCCGTTGTTCACAAGGTCATGTTCAACTTGACAGCACATAGCATCAACAGGTCTGTGAATGCTTGCTTAAACCTTCAAGATTTGTCCCCAACACTCCATCACCATATGAGCATGTGGTCCCTATTTAGAAAACAAACCAAAAAAGCAACCACTAAAATTTTCTGTAGGGAAATGCTATAAGTTCTCAAAAACTCAAGAAGTTTTCCCTACCCTGAAATGTCCTGTAGTCTCTCACTGCTTGCCCTACATTTTCTTCTTTGCTGTGTTCTCTTAAAATTAATTTAGGTGTTTGCCCTTATTTTGGTTTTTATTAAGCTGGTCCCACTACTCTAAGGACTGATTTTGACAACCAGTCCTGCTTCCAGTTCTACTCAGATTCCATAATGTGCTACAAAACCCCCGGTCTTGTGTCCCAGCCTCCAGAGGACACTTGACATGGAAGCAGCTACTTGTGATACAGCATACTGTCTCTGATCACCTCTCTAATTTCAACTCTCACCATTTCAGTTCCCAACTTCCAGCACCTTTTATTCCAGTCACATAACATAATTTTCAGTTCCCCAAATGAATTCTTATGCCCGGTAAGATCATATTATCTGACAAATCTTCCCAGAAAGCTGTAAATCCTATTGTCATACACCAGCCCAATTTAAATCTGTGCTTCTGTGGTCTCCTCTGTCTCTATCAAAGCTCTTTTCACACTGAACTAGGATCACCACAAGAGAGATAAGCCATTTAGCGGCAGGAGCCATGTACTTGTTAATGGTGTATCCCTGTAGCCCCCAGAGGCCAAGATTGTCAGAATATGCTTAATGTGAGTTGGATGAATGGATGGAGGGACGGGCGCTACAGGGAGCTCACAGGCAGGAGTGTCTCTGACAGGCAGGCAAGACTCTAGAAAAGAGATGGCACTTGAGCTATTTCTTTGAGAACTGGAGAAAGAGAAGTGTAAGGTGAGCCGTTCCTCTATGAGTTTGCTGAAGGCCCCCTTTCGATCATAATAGTTATCTAATAAGCCACAAAAACATTTCTGACCTGGATTAGCACAACAATTCCATAATGAGTCTTCGTATCACCAATATTTGCTGTTGCCGAACTATTTTTAATACTCTAGACTACAGAATTTTACAAAAATAAAAATCTGAGTATGCCCTGACTCCTAACATAACAAGTTTGTTCAGAATCTGGCTCCTGCTTACTTCTTCCGATCCCAGGGTTCCTCCTCCCAACCGGAAATACTGTATTCTCATCAAGTTTGGGGAAATCTCTCAAGGGCCTCTCCTGAGTGCTAACAAGCAACAGTGTCGGCCTAGTGATTCAAGTGCAGCTGATTGAAACCATGGTATTCTCAATTTCTTGTATGCACCTGAGAGCTGAACAATGACTAAGGATTTATCGTTGTTATGTGC
>NW_006399818.1:7796909-7808790 GCF_000299155.1 Elephantulus edwardii
GTATGCCCTTCCCAATTTTGAACCATGCAGTGTTCCCTTGCTCTGTTCTGATGACTGCTTCTTGGTCCAAGTATAAGTTTCGCATTAGAACGATCAAGTGTCCGGGGATTCCCATTCTTCTCAGAGTCAGCCACAGTTTGTTATGATCCACACAGTCAAACACCTTTGCATAATCAATGAAGCACAGATAGACTTTCCTCTGGTGCTCCCTGCTTTCAGCCAAGATCCATCTAATATTAGCTACAATATCCCTAGTACCATGACCCCTTCTAAACTCAGCCTGGACTTCTGGCAGTTTGATGCTGATGTATTGTTCCAGTAATTTTTGGATAATCTTCAGAAGAATCTTGCTTGCATGTGAAATCAACAATATTTTTCTATAGTTTCCACACTCTATTGGGTCACGTTTCTTTGGAATGGGAACAAATATAGATCTCTTCCAGTCAGTTGGCCAATGGTTGTTCTCCAGATTTCTTGACACAACTTGGTGAGCATGTCCAGGGTAGCATCTGTTAGCTGAAATATGTCAACTGGTATACCATCTATTCCTGGGGCCTTATTTTTTGCTATTTCCTTCAAAGAAGCTTGAACTTCTTCCTTCTTCACAATAGGCTCTTGCTCATATGTTGTTTCATTTAATTCTTCTGTGTCTTCCAATTCTTTTCAATACAATGACTCAGTATATTCTTTCCATCTTCTTTTGATACCTCCTAGATTGTTTAATACTCTGCCTAAAGCATCTTTCATTATAGCTACTCAAGGTTTGAATTTGTTCTTCAGTTCCTTGAGCTTAAGAAATGCTAATCAAGTTTGACCCTTTTGGTTTTCTGACTCCAGCTCCTTGCACATTTCATTGTATGACTAAGGATGACAGAAGAAAAATCGCTGTCATTGAGTTGTGGTGTTGGAGAAGAGTACTGAACATACTGTGGACTGCCAAGAGAACAAACAGGTCAGTCATGGAAAAGGCAAAGCAGGTTGCTCCTTGGAGGCAAAAATTTTGAAGCTCCATCTCACATATTTTGGACATGTTGCCAGGAGGGGCCAGTGTTTAGAGAACATCATGCTTAGAAAGGTAAAGAATCAGTACAGGAGAGGAAGACCCTGGATGAGATAGATTGACACAGTGACTGGGCAATGGGTGAGGTATGTCAGAGGTGGTGAGGTTGGCTCAAGATAGGGCAAAGTTCAGACCGATTATTCATAGGGTTGCTATGAGTCACCAATTTAAAGAGATGTAACAACAACAGGACATTGATGCTGCCTAAATAACATAGCAAAGGGAAACCCAACCACAAATGAGATTATAACTACCAGTACAGGGGTTAGGATTTACAATATCTTTTGGTTGACTACAACTCAAACCATTGTTGTTGTTATTAGGTGCTCTGAAATCAACTATAAAACATAAAGCACCTTTCACTTATTATAGTTTCCAAGAGTCTACGCTTTTCATTTCTATCTTCTCTGTTTCTCATGATACTGCTGTTGTTAAGTGTGGTTATGTGTCACTGGGTCAGAACCGACTTATAGCTGATCCTCCAGATGGTTTTCAGAAGCTGTAAATCACTTGGAAGGAAATTGTTCATCCTTCTCCCACAAAGAAGCTAGTGGATTGAAACCAGTGCAATTCCTCAACGACAGTTGTTTATCAACAGTGATTGGCACACAAAAAAGTGTTCCATTAATATTAGCTGAATTTAATAGAGAGAAATAGGCAAATATTTTTATTTCTAATTACATTTTAACCTAATGAAGACAAGTGTCAAGGCTTTGATAGTGGAAACATAAACTCAATATTGTATTCCTACCATCAAGCATAGTGCCTGACACATAATTAAGCTCTTAATAAAGAGTTGTGGAAGAATGAATAAAGGATGGGTGGAATACATATGACAACTGGAGAATAACCATTCTGTTAGTCCTGCCAGGAAGCACTGTTAAATGCTATTGAACAAAGTCATAAAATTGTTATTTTCCTAAAGTTATATAGTCAATATGGGAATTGAGTTAGAGAACAATGACTGAATAGCAAATAAATCTTGGAAATAACACATCACAGAGCCAAAGAGTTGTAAACATTTATCGTCCTTTAAAGTTATAAAAATTAGGCTCTACCTCAAATAAAACATACATGCATGCACTTGTCACCATAACTGGAGCTCCAATGTAAAATAAAGCTTTCACATAGCACATAAAATCAAACACAAGTAAATTTTAAATTTTGCTGGGTAAACAAATATACTTGGTATATAACCCCACAACAGAAATTTAGCATGTCTTCCTAGAATTCAGAAGCTCATTTTAGGAAGTTTAAGATGGTCTTCATTACCAAATTGATAGCAATTTATTGACCTTTAATTAAAGATTATATCATGAATGCACTGTTGAGATATTTGAAAGCTTCATTAGTTGAAAAATGTTAGAGGACTGGACTCAGCTTTCCAGCATCCTGTTTTAACTGATGCTTTTCCCCTGTAACCTTTGAAATTTTGGTAGCACATCAGGCACAGCAGAACATCAAGGGCAAAATAGCAAGGATGTTGGGCTTTGAAGGTCCTCTATGTGCTGCAATGACTCGAAGTAACACAAACTTAATCATGGACAATATACAATATTGGCATGGCTATTTTCCAATACAATAGTATTTATGAAATGAAGTAGCTGCAGATCAGTCTGTAAGCTATTGTCTGCAGCCAAGTAAACAATTGCTGGTTTAATCCATTGCCATGGTGTGGGGTAAAGAATGATTAATCTTTATTGGGGAAACACCTCTTTTCTACTTCAAGCTACTAGACTGGAGTGGAACAGAGTTGCTTTATAGACCCAGAAGTGGGTCTTCTCAGAAGAAGTGGTCCTGGCCTCAAGAGAGGCCAAGTTTCCCTTAGCTACAGCAGTGGGTTCAAGGTTGATCAAGTGGACCACAACAATCCCCTGTGTCGCCATCTTGGTATTGGTAGAGAAGTAAGAAATGGAAACTCATTTTCTGGGGGGAATCTTAGAATAAAGTCTGAAGATGATGGTAGAAATATGTGAAGAGGACATGCTTAAGAGTCATTAAACAATAAAGAAAGTACAGCTAATAGAGAGTGAGAAAGACAAATTCAGGGTGATCAATTGACTACCTGCATCTTGCTGTGCTTAAAGACACATACATCTAAGAGTGTCTGAAGAAAAAGAGAATCAAATTCAAATCCCTGAATAACACCTAGAGCAACTTTAAAGGAAATCCAAATGGGAAGTCTAAGAGGCACCATAGACATACTTATACCTTTTCAATCAGAGAAGAGGGAAGAGCCCAGGAGGATTAAAAAGTGTGGTCTGTATAGGACTGGGGTTTTGCTTGCTCGTTTGTTTTTAATCTCATGTTCAAGCCAATTCCCTCCTTCAGATAGTATACAAAGCATCTTCCTTTTGGAGCCAGCAAATCATTTCACAAATGAAGGGTTAAGGTGGCAAGAAGGGAAATAGAAGCATTAAGTAAATCACTTTGAATGAAATGATAATATAGAAAATCTCTGAAAGGATTTGTAACCTGTTAATGATTTAAAACAAGGGATAGGATTCCTCATCAAAAACAGATCTTTCTTTCTGCATTTGGACTAACCGAGAAGCACGTGGAGATGCTCAGAATCTTAAAGGAGTAAAAGCTAAAGTTCCTTTCCTTCAATAGAAAAGCGGTTACTTTGGCTTTCGTTTTTATTAAGACTCTGCAGCACTGTCTTAAAATCTTAATTTTTTTTTTTAAAAAAACCCTGACAGCTGGTTTTATACAGTATTCTTGAAATTAAGTTAAATACTTGTTCTGGACATTCCCGCTTGTTTTAACCAGGTAAAGCAACTAAGTTAGTTAAAGTTTGTTTTTTTGTTTGTTTGTTTGGTTGGTTGGTTGGTTGTGTTTTTTTTTTTTTTTATAACTAGCATATTAAAACGGAAGCAGAAGAAGGAAAAGCAATCTCTTCCCATGCAATTCACAGCCTCTGAAAACCCACTGGAGTGTCAGCTATGGATCAGTCCTGACTCAACAGCACACAATAACAACAGGGAATTGTGGTGAGTAATTGCACTGTCAAAAACTCCATGGGAGAAAGGTAAGCCGCTTCTTCTCACGTGGTTTACAGTTACAGCTGCTGAAAACTTCCTAGATGGTGAGTTATGAGTAATATCTGACTCAAAGGTTAATAACAAAAAAACAATAAAGCATATTATATCAAATCACAAAGAATTAACATTATTAATCTAGTTACAGTAATGAAATTTAAAATAGCATGTTATATAAATCAACTGTATTACCAGTATATTACATGAATATTATCCATTTTCTCTCTGAACCTCACAAAAACCAATGACTTAGGTTTTATTATCCCTGGAAATAAGGCCTAACAATAGTAAGAAGATTAATATAATCAGTCTGAGCACTCTCTATAATACTGAGATGCCTGCCATTACTGAAAACAGGGGACATTCCATCAGCCTATGAAAATAACTGCTACTGCTTAAACATCAAAATCAAATTTAATAATCAGAGGAAACTTAAGCTCAATAGATCATTTCAGAGCAGTGTAAAACAAAAATCTTGATTCTTAGGAGAGTTTGGATCTAATTTTGGAATGAAAGACAAAATAATTTCAGAACAACAACATGGAATGGAGGATTCAGTCAAGTATTTCAAAAAATAAGGGAGTTATCAGTTCTCCTCTGTTGTATAAGATCCCTTTATCTTAGAAGTGACACAACATCAGTAAGTTTTAGGCTTTGTTTGTTATTTGGGTTATTTATTGCTTTTGAGTGAAAGTTTATAAACTATATTCAGTTTTCATTCATGCACACATTTGACTTTATAGTATTAACTACAGTGGAGTAATAGAATTCGTTAATTACAATGCCTGCCCAAACCTGATTGTATATTACCCTTCCTGCCCCTAAACTTAATCTATTTACCAATTCATATTCACCTCACCCTCTGTTCCCATCCCTGACAATCACACAAGAATTTCTGTCTATGGATAAGCCTTTTTCTGAGCTTTTTAGAATAGGTGTCTTACACCACAATTGTCCTTTTGTGACTGACTTATGGTATAGTCACACAATAGATATTACACAACATAAGAATAATAAAGAATTTTTAAGTCACTCCACAACACGAATGAAAATAAAGAAAATTGTGCTGGGGTTTTGGTTTTTAAGAATACTTATTAAAGCAAACACTTGATAAAACACTGCGAAAGAATTTAAAATAGGCAAAAATGTTCAGTAATATGTTAATGAGTTTGTTTATAAAGTTTATTTGCAATCTATTCCTATTGGTGTTTATATTTTCTGAAAAAAATTAATTGAGGGATTGTAATTTATAAATTTTATTAGCTAGCAGAAATTGTTAAGTAACATAATGTTCTTTAGCATTGCCTCAAAGCATTTACAAAGCATCTAATCTATCCTTATAATCGTAGTTTAAAGAAAGGGAAAGGTAGATATTATTAAAGCCATTTTTCAAGGGAGGAAATTAAAGAAAAGAGTGTCAAATGTCTTAGATCACTCAGTAAAGAATACTGGAGGGCTTAGATACCTCTACTTCCATTCAGTCGCTTAAAAGACTAGGAACAATTAGTGAAAATAATTCACAATGATTTTCTAGTGTCTCCTTCAAGCACCACAAATCCAGACCAGCAGTCACAATTTACACATTAACACACCTATACTTAGTATTTATACCTCCAAAATTCAAGAAAGCTTTAAATAAATACAGTATAATGCAACAATATGTTTGAGAAACATATTCAATGTTCATGTTTCTACATGAATTTCAAATGGAAAGTAAAGGTTTTAAGGCAATATAATTTTAAATGTTTAAAATGTGTCTTAACCTTGCTAGGAGAACAAACAGGTTCATCATAGAGAGGGTGAAAGCAGGCTGCTCCTGGGAGGCAAGGATTCTGAAGTTTCATCTGACGTACTTTGGGCATGTTGCAAAGAGGGACCAACCCTTGGAGAGGGACATCATGCTCGGGAGGGTGGAGGGACAGTACAAAAAAGGAAGATACTGAATGACAAAGATTGACTCAATGACTGGGGTAATAGCGATAGGTAGGCCAGAGACAATGAAACTGGCTCAGGATAAAAGCAAGATTCAGAGCTGTGTACACAGGGTCGCTATGAGTGGCAAGCACATACCTAACTGATAGGTAGAAACAAAACAAATAAATGAGCTGTCTAAGAGCTCCATTTACATCAGCATTGGACCAACAGGGTAGTTGAGAAGCTGTAAATTGCAGTTGAGAGAACAGGCATACAGAATGGCACAGAACTTAGTTAGAATCTCATTTCTTCCACTTAAAACAAGCTGTTAACTTCAGATAAGTAAGATAACCTCTCATTCCTCATCTTAATAAAAGCTATCTTGATAAAAAATATGAAGATTAAAGATTATATATGTGTTATCTCTAGATAGATAGATGATAGATATATAGATAGATAGATAGATAGATAGACAGACAGACAGACAGATAGAGATAAGATATACGGCACATAAAGGCATTCAATAGCATTCCTGTTACTTTAGGGAAAATGCTTTCATTGCAAGGACAGATTTTCTTGCTAACATGTTTGTAATGGATGCTGCAATGTGCTACCCAGATTCTGCAATGTGCTACCCAGATTCTGTCTCAGGAAGGAAATACTGATTCTCCATGCTTCTGAGAGTGCACCTGAAAACATGCTCTCCATTGCCCACTCCTATGGTTATACCATGTGCATTAAAAAAACAAAACAAAACAAAACAAACACACACACCCCCACCAATAGACAGTATCTGTTGTCTTGGAAACAGTGCTGCCATGATTCTTAGAAACAAAGATGGTTAGACTTCATCTCATATACATTGAGCATATTAACAGGAGAGCCCAGTCCTTGGAAAATGCAGAAGTCTGGTGGAAGTAAAAACAAAACAAAACAAACAAACAAAAAAAACCCTCAATGAGATGAATTCACACAGTGACTGCAACATGGGTTCAGAATGAGAGAGCTTATGAGAATGGTGCCGGATCTGACAGGATTTCATCTGTTGTATATAGAATTGCTGTCATCTGAGCCAACAACAACATGGCGTTTTCGATGACTAAAAAGAGCTATGTCTGCCCATTCTAGATGTCCTGTCTTCAGTGATGGTCCTTCATTCACAAGCAGAACTGCTCACAGGGTATCGTGCTCAACAGCGCTCCTGAATTAGTTGTAGTCTGCTTCCATAAAGATTTAAAGCCTTGAAAATCCTAACGGACAGTTCTCGTCTGTTTCAGAGGGTTACAAGTTAGAACTGACTCAAAGGCAGTTGGATGTGCTGATCTCAAAAGTCGTAGTAGTCTGGTGGTTAACAGAACTCAGTTGTTAACTGAAACGCCGGAAGTTCAAACCCACCAGCTGCTCCTAGGGAGAAAAGAACTGGCATATAATCTTGTAAAGACTGTTGTTCTTATGTGTCTTCAAGTTGAGTAAGAATCACAATGACTCTCTGAACAGATCTGAATCCTATCCCATCTGTGTTAGTCTCATCATCTCTGGCATACAGGAGCTCAATGCTGTAGTCACTGTGTCAATCCACCTCATGGAGAATCTTCATCTCTTCCACTGATGGTGTCTCTTCCTAGGGAAAAGCATCTCCTAAGAACATGCCGCTTGCCTCTAAAGGAGCACCTTGGTTGTGCTTTCTCCAAGATGCATCAGTTTGTTCTTTTGGCAGTGCATGGGCTATTCAGTACTCATCTCCAACACAAACTCAAAGGCATTGATTCTTCTGTCATCCTTATTCAGTGCAGATCTCAGATGTCCTGAAGGCTGGTACCAAAGATGTTGGTTTGGAATAGAAGATGAAATCCTACAGAAACCTTTGGTGACCTAATGATAAGCAGCTGCACTGCAACCCTAAGGCATGAGGTTCTAATTCACCAGCTACTCCAAAAGAGAAAGACGGGGACTCCCCTCCTGTAATATTTAAAGCTTCTGAAAACCTCCTATGGGTCAGCTATGAGGTAACGCCTGCTTGACATTCCACAACAATAATACATCCCAGGAACTTTTAAGATGCTATTCTACTCTGTCCTATATGGCTTGGAATCCAATTGGCAGCTTTGAAAGTTCCTTTTCCAGGAAAGGCATCCAGAAAAAAATGTTGCAGTCAGCTGTTGCCAATTCTTCTTTATAAACTTACCATCACTATTCCCCACAGGACAACAAATACACACAACACAGTCAAGCATCTTTAAACTGCTCTTCAAGACTAAAGAAAGGTCCCTAACATAATAAGGCTTACCCAATGCTATATACCTCTTGATCTCCTGAAGCAATGATGTTGATTCAGAATCCAAGATGAAATATCATTGGGAGTTTTGAGGCCTAATGGCAAGGATGACTAAGGATGACAGAAAAAGGGTAGATGCCTTCAAGTTGTGGTGCTGGAGAAGAGTCTTGAACATATCGTGGATTGCCAAGAAAACAAATAAGTCTGTTTTGGAGAGGGTGAAACCAAGTCTCTCTGTGGAGACTAAGATATTGCAAGTTCCACCTCAGGTACTTTGGGCATGTGGCCAGAAGAGATCAGTCCTTGGCAAAGGCCATCATGCTTGGAAGGGAGGACAGACAGCGCAGGAGAAGAAGACTCTAGATGAGATGGATTGATACAGTAACTGGGGCGATGGGGGTTGGTGTGTGAGAGTTAGTGAGACTGGCTCAGGGCAGGGCAGTCTTCAGAGCTGCTGTACATAGTGGCATCCACTTCCTAAATAACATGGCTCCAGAAA
The DNA here is from genome assembly GCF_000299155.1 of Elephantulus edwardii. NCBI lineage: Eukaryota > Metazoa > Chordata > Mammalia > Macroscelidea > Macroscelididae > Elephantulus > Elephantulus edwardii. Next base: position 7,805,699 of record NW_006399818.1, read on the forward strand.
CTATACTCTTATAAACATCAATAGTTTTAGAGGGGCTACAGGCCTTTTGTTCATAGGGTCACTATGAGTCATGCTCAACTGGAAGGCAACCACCACCACCACCACCACCAATGGTAAGGAAACGGCACTGTTTAACTTCCTCTGCCAGAGATGGAGAGTTAGGACTATTTTTAAAAATAAATAAATTTTTTACTTCTTGTGTGTGTGTGTACCATCAAATCAGATCTGACTGGTACTGGAGGAGATTACCCCTCCTTCTCCAGCAGAACATCTGGTGGATTCGAACTGTATACTTCTGGGATTGCAGTGCAGCTTCTTGCCACTAGGCCACCAGAGCTCCCCGAGAGCTAGGACTCTTAACATGGGGTATTGTTTTCACTGCTGTTGACCAAATAGCCAGATAGAAAAAGAAAAAAACAAAAAGAAACCTGCACATCAACACGCTATAATATAATGTGTTTCCCTTACAAGAGTGCATTATACATGTGGACTAAGAATCTCTTTTTAAGTAGTATAAATTTAGTTCTGTTTATGATAAAGAAATAATGTATCAAAATATAGAAAATGGTTATTCTACAAAGTATGTAGGGCTTTCTAGGCCTATGATGAAATAATCCTAAAGTTTATTGGGGGAGGGGAAAATTCCCTGATGAGCTTTTCCTTCAAGAAAATCATGAAAATCATTAAACTAAGTTTTTGTTTTGAAATATTTACTTTTCATATTAACAAATAGCATTTCAGGATTCTGTGCAAGATACACACTTTCAGATTAAAAGACTCAAAGTAAATTATGTCAGTCTTTGAAATATAACATTTATAAATCTATTTTAAAAAATACTACGTATGATTTATTACAATATGCTTAACTAATCTAGCCAAACCACAAAACTTTCCCCTTCCACGGCTATTTAAAAGATGAAAACTCAAAAGCTGATACAACTCGTCAAAACAATTTCCCTACATCTCTCTTTCTAAGAAATGATGAGGCATACAGTGAGAAGCACAGTAAGAAGAGAAAGCACTGTATGACTCAAATAGTCCGTCTTTTCAGAATAATATTTCTGTGTAGCCTTCATGAGATTTTTTTTTTACCGTGCTGTGATAAGGAAAGCAAGACAGGGTCTAAATATACTATACAAACATACTCTACTATTTTGGCCCTTATGCACATTTGCAGCTCTTTCTCATGCTTTTGAAGTCCTGGTCACTTAGTATAATTTGATGCAGCATTTTGGTGAGTGACATTATTCAGGAAATTGTATACCTCAAAGAGATGGAATCCTTTTCATACTCATAGAGGCTCCATACAGGTGTTTGATAGCTGCACTATTATTATTATTATATTGTTATATTCAAATTTTCAAGTGTTCTTTATACAAGAAAATTTTGTGTACCAGAAACAAGGCACGGTATGTCAGAATGATGAAGATATAAGTGATATGAATTAAGAATGAGTCTAGGAATTCCACAAATGCTAGCTTTCATAGTACTGTACCAAGTTTTCTGGACTACCTAAAAATATGTTCTATAAACATATTAAATTCTAAACTTTCATAATTATGTGCATACTGAACTCAGTTCTATGGGAACCATGAAAAGTTCTAGAGGAATCTGTAAAATGAGATGGGATGGAACAACTGACAATCAACAAACCAAGGTGTGAGAACTAGACTTGCCAGTATTGAATACATTAAGGACTGCCTGAAGAACAAATAGATGTCTCAGACAAGGTGAAGCTAGAGTGCTCCTTGGAGGCAAGGATGACCAAGCTTTGATTCACACACTCTGGGCATGTTACGACGAAGGCTATCCTTGCAGGTGGACATCACATGTGGAAAGGGGGGGTGGAAGGCAAAGGAGAGAAGATCCGAAACAGGTGGAATGACACAATACAGCTAGGGGCTCAAGTGTGTCAGAGATTGTGGGGCTGGCATAGGATAGGATAAGGTTCAAATCTACTGTTCATAGGGCCACTGTATGACATACCCGATGGCACCTAATAATAGTAACTATGATTCTAGGTACCTCTCTGGATCTCAATTTCTCCTTCTTCATGGAAGTTGGAGATTCCTTACTGTTACTACAGTCTAAGATTTCACAATCCAGTACTTTCAATATCAAGAAAGCAACCACAAAATTCTTAAACAGTTAAGTTTAAGTAATCTTAAATAGAAAGGATCGAAGAACAAAAATTTACATTCTATTTTTCTGAAATTAAAAGAAGTTATATCTTATGCAAAAGGATGCATTTGAGCTTGCAGTGCTGGAGAGCAGTATTGAGTATGCCACAGACTACTAGGAGAACAAACAGGTTCGTTCTCGAGAGGGTGAAATCAGGTTGATCCTTAGAGGAAAGGACTGTGAAGCTTCGTCTGACATACTCTGGACATGTTGCAAAGCAGGACCAGACCTTGAAGAAGGACTTCATGCTTGGGAGGGTGGAGGGACAATACAAGAGTGGAAGACCCTTGATGAGGTGGATTGATTCAGTGACTGGAGTAATGGGGTTAGATGTGTCAGAGACAGTGAGACTGGCACAAAATAGAGCAGGGTTTTAGGGCTGTTGTACAGAGTCATTATGAGTTGCAGGCAAGTTGATGGCACATAACAACAACAAAAATACTCTTATATTTTCCTAAAGCTTTCTGATATGGATTTAATTAAATATTGAAGTACCAACAATTGCATTTTACTTGGATTCACAGTAACACCCAGGGTAACAGCAGTCAAGAAGTCACAAGAACCCTATGAACAATCTCTGTGAACCTTTCCCTAGCCAACACAACCATCTCTGACATATGTCACCCACTGCCACCTTCATTGTGTCAATTCATCTCGTCTGGGGTCTTTCTTTTCTGTGCTAATCCTCTACTCTTCTAAGCATGATGCTCTTTTCCAAGAACTAGTCCCTCCTGGCTACATGTCCAAAGTATGTGAGATTGAGCTTCAAGATTCTTGCCTCCAAGGAAAAACCTGTTTTACCCTCATGAGAGAACTAGTTGTTCTCTTGACAGTCTATGGTTTGTTCAATACTCTTCTCCAGCACAGCATCTGAATGTCTTCTTTGGTGAAGTATATATTCATATTCTATG
>NW_006399818.1:7809020-7810178 GCF_000299155.1 Elephantulus edwardii
ATCTATTTTATCTTCTCCTGGTTGTAGGTTTTTCAGGATGCTTAGAAGACTGTTCATGTTTTGGATTAAGGTTTCTAGGGTTCTTCCAAGCTTTTCTAATGAAGTTTATAGTCCTTGGTGTTAGTCCTAGGTCTTTGATCCACGTTGAGTTGGTTTTTGTGTATGAAGCAAGGTGTAGGTCTTGCTTGAGTTTTCTGCAGAAAGTTTTCCAATTTTGCCAACACTATTTGTTAAAAAGGCTATCATTTCCCCACTTAACTGATTTCATCTACTTGTCAAAAATCTGTTGATCATAGGTAGATGAAATGATTTCTGGGTTCACAATTCTATTCCATTGATCTATGTGTCTGTCATTATACCAGTACCACACTGTATTGACCACCACACCAGTAAAGTAGGATTTAAATCAGGAAATGAGATGCCTCCTATTTTGTTTCTCTTTGTAAGGAGTGCTTTCTGTATTCGGAGTCTCTTCCCATTCCAAATTAAATTGGAGATTGCCTTTTCCATTTCATTGAAGAATGGAATTGGTATTTGTACTGGGATTGCATTGAACATGTAAAATGCTTTTGGCAGTATTGTCATTTTTACAATACTGACTCTTCCTATCCAAAAGCATCAAATCAATTACATTTATGGAAAGACTCAGTGGAGAAGCTCATTAACAGCAGTGAAAACCAGGCCGGGTGCTGATTGTGGAATAGACCACCAACTACTCATATGCAAGTTTAAGCTGAAGTTGAGGAAAATTAAATAAAGTCCATGGGAACCAAAATTTGACTTTAAGTCTGTTCCACTCAAATTTCAAAACCATCTCAGGAACAGGTTTGAGGCCTTGAGCACCAATGAAGGTAGACCAAATGAGATCTGGGAGAATATCAAGAAAATCGTCCATAAAGAATGCAAAAGATCATTACAAAGGCTGAAAAAGAAGAAAAGACCAAGATGGAGGTCAGATGAGACTCTGAGTATTACATTATAGCGCCAAGAAGCCAAAGCTAAAGGGAGAAACCAAGAAATCAAAGAGCTGAACAGAAAATTTCAAAAGGCAGCTCAGGACAACAAAGCAAGATACTATAATGAAATGTGCCGAGAGCTGGAGTCAGAAAATCATAAGGGCCAAACTCACTCAGTGTTTCTTAAGCTGAAGGAGCTGAA
>NW_006399818.1:7815615-7824595 GCF_000299155.1 Elephantulus edwardii
TTCCATTGTCCAACCCTTGATCTGAAAGCTTGTATCTGAAGCTTTCTTGGCTTCTGTGATTCTAAACATGTCAACTGCTGACAATTTATTATGCTGTGACCAGTGTCTCTTAACTTTAGTTGTACTGTCTCGGAAGGAAAAGTGATGTGTCCTGTAGAACTTCTGTATAGGTTGCATTTTTCTTCTTGTGGCCCTCGGGTCTGACCTATCTTGGCTCAGCCTTGGGGCTTTTGTACCTGTGGGGGTGGCAAAAGCTCTACTCATTAGGCTACCATAATACCCTCTGTTGAGATAAAAAAGCAGTAAGCATGGAACAAAATGAGTTGGGGAGAGAGATGTCAAGACACAAGAAGGTTACAAGAGAACCATGGAATAAAAATCTTCCCCAGAGGCAAAAAAGAAAGTGTTCCTCCAAAGCTAGTGCTCTGAATTTAGACTTCTAACTTCCTCAGGTGTGAGAACGTAACTGTTAAAATCACCCACTTATGGCATTTCTTTTTCCCTCATTTCTGTTGAGTTGGAACCAACTCACAGATGATCCTCTCATGTGTTTCTAAGGCTGCAAACTGTACAGAGCAGGCTGTCCATCTTGCTGCTTTGAAGTTGTTGGCAGCATTTGTGTTTAGTAACGTAACTCATTAAGGACTACGCTATCAGAGTTCCCTATTTCTATTACAGCATGCAACTAAGACAACATGAAATTGACTTCATGCCATGAAATCTAGTAGGTATTCCACAACCTAGAATTAAAGAAACAAGAAGATTTTACTATGACCACATATTTTTATCATTCAACAACTCAACTTAACTCATTGCCTCTGAGGCAGCATTAACACATAGCTGATCCTCCAAGCGGGTTTTCCTAGGTTGTAAATCACATGAGAGGAGACTGCCCATCTATAATTCAAGGACTTTCTAATCCATAATTAGGTTAAAAATCCAACAGCTATCATTTTAATGCCTTTAAATTTTACTATTAACCACAGTCTATAAAATTTTAACTAATTTTAAAACCCATTTTAACATATTACTTGTGGGACTATTCAACACGGAAATTATTCTAGGTTAATAAAATAAATATAAAATTTCATACTATCATATAATTTTGAAGAAATATTAACTGGTAAAAATCATTTGGTAAGCCTCAAAATTTAACAAAATTATAGGTCTTAGGAATTATTTAATACATTATTACATCATAATTTTCATATCTGTAGGTACAGGGTTTTAATTTATTAAAAATTATTCTGTACAATAGTAAGAAATATATAATAAGGACATTTCAAATTTTACAGTACATATTGAATATATTATTTATATTAATAATAACTTGTTTTAGGCATTAATATCTTTATTCATTCATTATTACATGCATTTTATAGATAACTATAAAAATTTTGTCGAACAAATGGAATACTGAGCTAGGTGAACAGAACTTGGTATTCATAACCAATTTAAGGTTATTTGCTAAAATTCGTATTCTAGTGAAGTCTTGATAAATCATGACATGTGCTGAAAACATATTTAGGTTATATATCTTAAACATCAATTAATATTAATAAGGTTTATCCTTTAATACATTAGTGCAATGAATTATATTGATTCAGGAATAAATTTAATTTATTAGTGCAATGAATTATATTGATTCTGAGAACAACTCTTCTCTTCCTGGGATAAATTCTACCAGGTTACGAATGCCTATTATCCTTTTATTAAATTGCTATATTCATTCATATATTATAGCTGGGCATATATAGACTTTGAGATGAATAACCTTTTAAAATTTTGGTACTATCTTAATTGGATTTAGGTATTAGCATTATACTAACTCCACTAAGGAAAGTGGAGTCATCTTTTTCATGATTAAAAAGAATTTAAAGTTTATAGCTTATAGTGATGTCTATTTCCTCTCCTCATTCTTATTTTATATTTATAGTGCTTACCCAGCAAAACCTCAATCCCAAAACCTAAACCCACAATGGCTAAGTTAACTGCAACTCAAATCTTTACATAAGAGTTTTTATCCCATTAAGAGGCTAGTGGATTTGAACTGCCAACATATGAGTTAGCAGCCCAACATATAACACACTATGTCACCAAACTTCCTTCCAGTTCTTGTTAAACCTATCTATTCAGAGCAGTTTACCAAGATGGGGAAAAGTTCTATCTCCCTGTCTTGAAGATAATAACTCTTCCAGAACTCCCTCATTCTCCTCCAGCACATCAGCTCATTTCCTTATCATTTTTAAATCTGTGTTTATTATTACACCAAGAAAATAACATTAAAAAGAAATCTCCTCACTCTCCAACAGTGAATTTATAAAAATACCTGCATCTGGAAGCATATAGTCTAGTTTGGCTCTGTTAAAGCAGAGCACTGCTACAACTCCCTCTAGTGAGGTCAGAATTCCCTTTTCTTTATTGGATCTGGGGTTCTCATGCCTCATCAGCACTTCATTCCTGTGAAAACTGACAAATTTACTTTTTAATTTTTTTTAATTGTTACATGTTAATAGTGAACTTTAACTCAAATAGATTCCACTTGGGTAGTTTGAATCTACCAGTGACTCTGTAGGAGAAAGATGGAAAATCTCCTATACAACTTATAGTCTAGGGAAATCCATTGGTGAGTCAGTCATAATTCAGTTCCAACTTAATGGCAATGAGTTTAAATTACTGACTGAGTTTTGATTTGTAGAGGGTATTGTAGTCTGTCATTCAGAAGTCTCTTAAAGCACAACATTCATTCCTTCTAATGCTGAAGTATTGCCCACAGATATCTCCTACACCACGGTATCTCCCACACAACACAAGAGGCTTCATTCTTGTAAAGTATCAGATAACAGTCCACATCCAGTGACTGGTCAATTGTTGATTCAAAATCCATCCTCAGATAAATTATCTCTTTTTTATCATTAGGGAAATGCCAATGGCATACCACAATAGACCCTTTAAAATTTTTTCTATTAGTTTCTTTATAAAATTCAAATACACTGTTTTCAAGAACAAATTCTTTCAATTTCCTTTATCCCCCACCCAATAAATTGTACAACCCCATGACTAGTCTCCCTCCTCCCCCACCTAGCACATCTTTAACCCTCTGCTTCCAGCCTCTCCCACTCACCTTGGATCCTTATACTCATTTTCTAATAATGATTTTATACAATATTCATCCTTGTGGGACTGAGTTAGTTCACTAAGCATCATGTTCTCCAGTCCCTCCCAAGTTAGGTAATAATTTACAAAATCATAGCTCCTGCATGCTGCACAGTATTCCATTGTGTGAACGTACCAATATTTCTCAATCCATTCATTTGTGGTTGGATATTTGGGCTGTTTCCATGTCATCATGATGGTGAATACTGCTGCTATGAACATTGGTGTATAAATCACAGTTTGTGTTTCAGTGCTCATTTCAGTGCTCATTTTCTTGAGGTATATTCCAAGCAGGAGAATAGCTGGATCATAATAGCTGGAACATAATTTCTATGTTCAGCTTTTTGAGGAAGCACCAACTGTGTTCTAGAATGGTTGTACCATTTTACAATCCCACCAATAATGTATAAGAGTTCCTTTCTCACCACATCCTCTCGAACATCTATTATTTGTTGCACTATTAAACTTTGCCACTGCTACTGAAATGAAATGGTACCTCATCGTGGTTTTGATTTGCATCTCTCTTATTGCCAGTGATTTGGAGCATTTCTTCATGTGTCTGTTTGCCATTCAAATATTTTCCTCTGTGAAAACTCTTTCCCTGTCTTTTGCCTATTTTTTAATTGGTTTATCAGTCTTTTTCTTACTTCTGGAGGCCCAGAAGTATTCTATAAATTTTTGTTATAAGATTCTTGTCTGAGATGGTATTATCAAACATTTGAGGTTTTCTTTCCACCCTGTTGGAAAGTTCTTGATATACACATGGATTTAATCGTTTGAAGATCCCATGCATCAATTTCATCTTCTTCACATTGTGTATTTCTGGTTTTATCTGGGAATCTCTAAATGGCCAAAAAGATGGACAACACCAAATCATAGCAAGGATATGAAACAAATACCACATACCTTGGGATGGATAGGAGTGCATTATGCTGAGTGAATTTAGTCCCACAAGCACAAATACTATATAAAACCATTATTGTAGAATGAGTATCAGGATCCAATGGGAGCAAGGGTGGAAGCAGAGGAGAGAGGATGGGTGGGAGAGTATGATGTTAATCATAGGGTTGCACAGGTTGACGGGCGGGGGGGAGGAAATGGGAAGGATCTTTTGTGAAAAACAATGCACTCAAACTTTGTAAATAAATCAGGATAAGAAAATTTTTTTAAAGACCATGGCTAGGGATTGGGGTGAGGGGATTCTGCATTTCTGATGGATTTACAAAGATGTATTTGGAAACCAATTTAGAAGTTTCTTATGAAATTAACAAATACTTACCATGAGAATCCACAATCTCTAACCTAGGTATGGACCAAGAAAAAGTGAAAAACATCTGTCCACCAAAAACTTGTACTTATTGTTTAAAGCTTCTTATGTATATAACCAAAAACAATCCAAAGATCTATCAAGTGATAAATTTTAAAAGCTCATTCTATATATACTCAAAGCTATGACACACAATAACAAACAGAACAAACCAGTGAAATATAGATAGATCTCAAAGGCATTGCATTAAGTTAATGGAGCCAGACACAAAATAATTCATACCATATAGCCTATTTATATCAAAATTGAGAAAATGTGAAACTCTAATGAAAGAAAAGATTCAAATATGGCCTAGGGCCCAAGTGGGGAGGGGGTCAAGTGAAAGGTAGATGAAGAAACATTTTTTGAGGTGATGGGAATACTCCATATATTGATGATAGTACCTTTTCCAATATTATATATTTGTCAAAATTCATTAAACATAATATGTACAAGTGATTTATTTTTTGCATATAAATTGCATTTCAGAACTCAGTTTGCAAAGAGTGCAGCATGTCGCCGCCAACACAATGGTCATCAGCTCAAATTTGCCAACTACTCCTCATCAAAAAGGTGATCAGTCTCTTCACATTCAAATGTATAGGCCCAGAAAGCTGATGGATGATCATTGGGAGTCACACTTGAATAAGAGTAGTGTACTTTGAGTGTTTTTATCCCCTTTAATTAACCAGTAAGGGGGAAAATTAAAAAAATGTCAGAAATAAAAACAAATATGATATTTGCTTTTCAAAAAGTGATAATAATTATGTTTCACAAAACTTTTCAACTTACATGACTTTGTCAATGTTGTTGCTAGGTGTTATTGAGTCAAGTATAGACCAAACAACCCTATGAACAACAGACTGAACCCTGTTCCATCTGTGCCATTTTCATAATTTCTAGCACACTAGAGCCCAATGTAGCAGTCACTGTGTCAATTCATCTCTTTGAGGTTCTTCCTGTCTTGCCAACCCTCCACCTTTCAAAGCATGAGATCTGTCTCCAAGGAATAACCTTTCTTAGCAATATGTACAAAGTATATATTGTTATTTTGTTATGTGCCATCAAGTTGCAAGTGATTCAAAGCAGCTCTGAACCTTGCCTTATCCTGAGCCAGTCTCACTGACTCTAACACATCTAACCTCATTGCCCCAGTTACCATGTTAATCCATCTCATTTGGGGTCCTTCTCTTCTGTGCTATCTATTCACTCTACCAAGCATTATCCAGGAAGGGTGCAAAAGGTCATTACAAAGAGAGAGGAGGAAGAAAAGACCAAAATGGATGTCAAATGAGACTCAGAATATTGCACTAGAGCACCTAGAAGTCAAAACAAAGGTAAGAAATCAACAAGAAGCTGAACAGTAGGTTTGAAAGGGCAGCATGGGAAGACAAAGCAAAGCAAAATATTATAATAAAATGTGCAAAGAGCAGGAGTCAGAAAATCAAAAAAGATGAATTCTCTCAGCATTTTTTAAACTGAAAGAACTGAATAGCAAATTCAAACCATGAGGTGCAATGCTTAATAATGCTATGGGCAGAATACTGAATGATCCAGGAAGCACTAAAAGAAGATGGAAGGAGTACACAGTCATCGTACCAAAAAGAATTGACTGACACAGAAGAATTTCATGAAACAACATGTGATCAAGAGACAATGGTGATGAAGAAGGTAGTTCAAGCTACTCTGAAGAAATTGGCATAAAACAAGGTCTCAGGAATTGATGGTGTACCAATTGATATACTGCAACAAACAGATGCTGTCCTAGATGTGCACACCAGGTTGTATCAAGGAATCTGGAGGAAAACTACCTGGCCAATGGACAGGAAGAGATCCACATATCACTAATATCACACACAATCAAAATCCTGCTGAAGATTTCCCAAAAATGAATAGAACAGTACATTGACAGAGAACTATCAGAAATACAAACTGTGTTTAGTAAAAGCCAAGACCTGACACTAGAAACACTATCACCAATGTTGCAATTGTTTTTAGATAATCTGCAGGAGGATTCTGTCTGTGTGAAATGTTAGTGTTTGCTGTTCTTACATGTCATCAAATTGCTTGCTAGTGATATCAGCCCTATGTGCAACAGCCATGAACCCTGCTCTTGAGTGAATACCATTGTCTCTGACACACGTGCTCCATCACCCCAGTCATTCAGTGACTCCATCTCCTCAAAGGACTTCCTTTTGTGTTCTGTCCTTCTACCTTTCAAAGCATGATGTCCCTCTCCAAGGACTGGCTCCTCCTTGAAACATACCCAAATTATGTCAGAGGAAGCTTCAAAATCTTTGCTTCCAAGGAGCAGCCTGTTTTCTCTCTCTCTAGTACAGATCTGTTTGTTCCTTTAGCAGTGCATGGTACATTCAATACTCATCTTCAGCACCACAGCTCAAAGACATCAATTCTTCTCCTATCATCCTTAGTCATTGTCCAGCTTTGTGATGTATAGCAAGTAATTGTGAAGACCACGGCCTGGATCAGGGGCATTTTAGACTCTAGACTGACACTGTTACTCTTCCATACTCTGGAGGGGTCTTTGACAACAGACTTTCCCAATGAAATTAATTTTTTCATTTCCTGGCTACTGGTAACAAGAGTGTTGATTGTGGAGCCAAGAAAGCTGAAGCTGTTGACAATCTTTGTCTTCATTTGATAATTTACACATTCTGCTGGATCACCTTCTTTTGGAATGGGTTTAAAGATGGATTTCTTCCAGTCAGTTACAATAAGCTCAATGGTGATAATCTCAGAAAGTAGGAAAAAATAAAAAGAAAGAAAGAAAAAAATCTTAACAATTTATTCTCTGAATATTCAGCCTTGACAATGGAATGGGGAAGGAAAGAATTAGTCTAAGTGATAATAAACTTTAAAGAAGGAGTAGATATAAGTAATTATAAAGTTAAAGCTTCTCAGTATTCTGTGTATCATGCATAATACAATGGTTCTAAGTTAATGATGTAAGAGTCTGCAGAAAATTATCCAAAAGTTACTAGAACAGTACATCAGCAAAGAACTGCCAGACGTGCAGGCTGATTTAGAAGAGGCTGATCTTGGCTGAAAGCAAACATTACCAAAAAATGTTTATCTGTGTTTTATTGACTATGCAAAGGCTTTTGACTGTATAAATCACAACAAACTTTGGCTAATGCTGAGAATAATGAGAATCCCAGAACCCTTGACTGTGCTTATGTCAAACCTATGCTTGGCCTAGGAGTCAGTCATCAGAACAGAGCAAGGAAACACTGCATGGTTCAAAATTGGGAAGGACGTATACCAAGGATGTGTCCTTTCTCCATACCTTCTCAATCTATATGCAGAATAGAATACCCAGGAGGCATGGCTCTATGAAGAGGAGTGTGGCATCAGGATTGGAGGAAGACTCATCAACAACCTGCAGTAGGCAGGTGACACAGCCTAGCTTAATGAAACCAAAGAGAACGTGAAGCGCTTGCTGTATAATGTTAAGGACTGCAGCCTTAAATATGGATTGAAGCTCAAAATCAAGAAAATTATTTTCACCAGTGGATCAATTGGCAGCATCATGATAGACGGTGAAGAGACTGATATTGTTAACAGCTTCAGTTTGCTTGGCTCTACAATAAATGCTCTTGGTACCAGCAGCCAGAAAATAAAAAGATTAATTACACTGGAAAAGTCTTCTGTCAGAGACCTCGCTAAAGTACTGAAGAGCAATGATGTCAGTCTGGAGACTAAGGTGCCCCTGATCCAGTCTTAACAATTACTTTCTATAGGTAAAAAAGCTGGACAATGACCAGGGATAATAGAAGGATAATTGATGCCTTTGAGCTGTGGTGTTGGAGAAAAGTATTGAACTGCTAAAAGAACAAACATGTTTGTCCTGGAGAGTATGATACCAGGATACTCCTTGGAGGCAAGGATTCTGAAGCTCTGTCTGACATACTTTGGGAATGTTGCAGGAAATCCTCTGAGGGGGACGTCATGCTTGGAAGAGTGGATGGACAGGGAAAGAGAAGAAAACTTTAGATGAGATGGATTGACTCAGTGACTGGGTAATTGAGGTAGAGGTGTCAATAAACAATAAGGTTGGCACAGGAGAGAGCAGGGTTCAGAGATGTTGTACATAGTGTTGCTATGAGTACCACCCAAGTGAACAGAGTATAATAACAACAATTGGAAACACAGAACATCTACCTCTTTGTTGTTGTTAGGTGTTCTAGAGTACATCTCATAGTGACCCTGTGAACAACAGATCTGAACCCTGTCCTGTCCTGTGCCATCTTCACAATCTCTGACACACCTGAGCTCAATGATGCAGTCACTGTGCCAATATGCCTGGCTGACAGTCTTCCTTTCTTCTGCAGTCCCTCCACCTTTCTAAGTATGATGTCCCTTTCCAAAAAGTAGCCTCTTCTGTCAACATGCCCAAAAAACATATGGCAAAGTTTTATCTTTTTTTGCTTCCAAAGCAAAAGGCATTTCTACCAAGGCATCTCTTCTTTAGGCTCACAATTAAAAAATTAAAAAAAA
>NW_006399818.1:7827840-7848011 GCF_000299155.1 Elephantulus edwardii
GAAATGACTCCACGGCACATAACAACAACATAATCATTTTGAGAACCTCTGTACCTGCCATAAATATTAATGTAAACCTGGCTAGTTGAAAGGAAAGCAATTGATTAAAGAACAGAAAGTTGCATGAGGTACTTAACAATTTCTCCAGACAAGAGTCTTATTACCTCAATTTTTGTAAGTCAAGGGCAGAAACATAAGGAAATAGAGTTTACAAACATATGCCTGTTAAATAGAGCAGTGCATTTCCAAGTTCATATGTTGTTGGGTTTGGGGTTTGTTTTTTGGTGTTTTTTTTTTGGTATAAAATGCTAGTATTTTAAAACATAATACCATATTTTTTTGGCTACTAAAATGATTTTTATCATACTCTAAATAAGTAATCTCTATGGGGATACATTTTTTAAAGCGCCATTTAAGAACAGAAATACAAAGAACATATAAAGCAAATGGTAGAGCAGTTAAAGAAGCTTTTGTATAAACAGTAGATGTCATCACTCTTTGTTTTATATGAAATAAAGGTTGCTAGCACATATACAGGGAGCTTTGATGGCCTAGTGGCAAGAAGGTGCGCGGCAATCCCAAAGACATGTGGTTCAAGTCCATCAGCTACTCCGTGGAAGGAGACTGGGCAATATTGTCCTGAGCTATTAACTGCTTCTAAAAACCGGCAGGAAGGTCAGCTATGGGTTGGTTCTGAGTCACTGGTTTCCAACAACAAGATCACATATATAAGAAGGTTGTCACTACATAATTTAAGATTCTTTCTCTAGGATTGCACTGATAAAAGCTAGAGTTGTTTGTTGTTGTTATGTGCCATCAAGTCACCTGAGATTCATAGCCACCCTATGTACAATAGCACTAAACCCTTCTCTGTCCTGTGCCAGTCTCACTGTCTCTGACACGCTCACCCCCATTACTCCAGTCCCTGAATCAAACCACCCCATAGACAGTCTTCTTCTGTGTTGTCCCTCCACCCTCCCAAGCATGATGTCCTTCTCCAAGGACTGGTCCCTCCTTGCAACATGTCCAAAGTACGTCAGACAAAGCTTAAGAATCCTTGCCTCCAAGGAGCAGCCTGGTTTAATCCTCTCCATGATGAACCTGTTCATTTTCTTAGCAGTCTATGGCATATTAATACTCTTCTCCATCACTACAGCTCAAAGGCATCAATTCTCCTTCTATCTTCTATAGTCATTGTCCAGCTCTCTGATGCATAGCAAGTGACTGTAAAGATCATGACCTGTATCAGGTGCACCTTAGTCTTCAGAGTGACACCGCGGCTCTTCAGTACTGTAGAGAAATCTCAACAGCAGACTTTACCATCACAATGCATCTTTTAATTTCCGGGCTGCTGGTGCCAAGAGTGTTGACTGTGGAGCCAAGTAAACTAGAGCAGTTAACAATCTGAATCTCTTCACCATCCATTCTGATGCTCCCAATTGGCCCAGTGGTGAGAATCTTTGTCTTCTTGATACTGAGCCTCAATCCATATTGAAAGCTATAGTAGGAAAATGAAATATTCACAAGCTAGGATATCAGAATCTGACAAAGGATCAGACACTGGATGGAGACTCTTAGTGTGACTCATCTACAAAAAAGGGAAGTAGGCAAAATAATTGTATACATAAGGAAAAATAAGAAAAGGCAAGTGTAAGATATTTATAATATATTAACAATGGTAAAAGAAATTCTTTTACAATGGCCCTCACAGGCATTAAGATGTGTAACATGTCATTTCTAAAACTAAATATGTCATTTTAAAAACAAAGAAGCTGTAGTATCCTATTGTAAGAAGCTGTGCTGCAATCACAAAGGCTCTGGGGATCTATCAGTTGTTCTGCAGGAGAAGGATGTGCAGTCTCCTTCCATGTGATTTACTGCCTCTGAAAACCTGCTGGAGGGTCAGCTATGGGTTGGTTCTGACTTGACAGCACACAACAACAACAGGAGCTGTGGGATGGAAAGAAGTGCATCACATATGAAGAAAGCAAAAGTTCATTTCAAAAGGCCAGGAAGTAAGTAAAGACAAAAGTGGATGTTAAAACAGACACTAAAACTAACCCTTGAACACAGGAGAGCTAAAGGGAAGGTAAGAAATAATAATGTAAGAGAGAGCTGAACAGAAAATGCCAAAGGGTGACTTGAGAAGAAAGAAAAGATCAGGCGTTGGTAAAATAAAGGGAGAAGAATATGCTCACCATTTTTGTAGCTGGAAAAAAAGGAAGCAGCAGCCAAGCTTTATTATAAAATGGTTAAGGATTTTATAGGGGAAATAGCAACACATAGAAAAAGCACTAAAAGAGGAGAGAGAAAGAAGAGAGACTGTACTAAAGAGAAATAATCATTGTCCAACTATTTCAAGAAGTAGCAAATGATCAAAAACTGATAGTATTAAAAGATGTCCTAGTTGATCTGAAGGTGTCTTTAAAAAAAAGTTCCATATACCAATTGCAATATTTCAACAAACATACAACATGCTCATCTGTATAGGCCAAATATTTGGAAAACAGTTACCTGGACAAGTGACTTGAAAAGATCCATATCTGTTTCCATTCCAAAGGTAATAAAACACATTGCAAAAGTTATTGAACAATATTATTAATATGGTTGTTGTTAATGTGCCATTGAGTTGCCTGCGGCTCATAGCGACCTGCTATGAACAATAGCTCTGAACCCCGCTCTATCCTGAGCCAATCTTACTGTCTCTGACACACCTACCCCCACTACCCCAGTCACTGAGTCAATTCATCTCATCAAGAGTCTTCCTCTCTTGTGCTGTCCCTCCACCCTCCCAAGCATGACATCACTCTCCAAGGACTGGTCCCTCCTTGCAACAAGACAATTGAAAAAACACTCTGAGAGAACTGCCAGCAATGCAAGCCAGATTCAAGAAGGAGTCATGTTGCTATTAGGTGCTGTTGAGTCAACAGCTCTATGCGCAACATTAAAAATCTCAGCTTGACCCCATGACATCCTCATAATCTCTCTGGGATCCATCTTACTGTGAAGCCACTGCATCAATTCATCTACTGAGGGTTTTCCTTTCTTCTTTGATCCTCTACTTTTCCAAGCATAAGGTCCTTCTTGACAGAATGGTCCCTCCAAGTAACAAGTGCCCCATAAGTAAAATGAAATCTGACCATCTTTGCTTTTAAGGGGCACTTTCGCTTCTCTTCCTCCAAAATGTATTTGTTCGTTCTTTGGCAGTTCATAGTAGAGTCAGTCTTTTTTATCAATACAACAAGTCAAAGGTATTAATTTTTTGGTCTCCCTTATTCATTATCCAGGGTTCACTTGCCGTTTAAAATATCGTATCTCAAGCAAGCATATCATAGTCTTTAAATTTATATCCTTCCTCTTGAGTAGTTTAAAGAAGTCTTGGGCAGCAGAGATACTCAGTGTAATAATCTTTAGATTAATTGACTGTTCAATGAGTGTTGACTGTGGAGCCAAGTAAAAGAAAATCATTGACAACTTCAATCTTTTCTCCATTTATCATGCTGTTACCTTCTGCCTTGGTCGGAAAGATTTTTGTTTTCTTGATGCTGAGGTGTAATCCAAACCTAAGGCTGTCATCTTTCATCTTCTTCAGTAAGTACTTCACATCCTCTTCATTTTCAGCATGCAAGGTTTTCTAGTCTGCATAACACGATGTTGATGAGTCCTCCTTCAATTCTCATGCCATATTCTTCCTTGTAGAGTCCAGTTTCATGAATTTATTGCTCATTATATAGATTAGAGAGATATGGTTAGTGAATACAGTCCTGACATACATCTTTCTTGACTTTAAACTCTGCAGTATCTTTTACTCAAATGATGATTCATTGGTCTTTGTGCAGGTTCCACATGTATGATAACAATGAGGGATAGTGTTGTTCATGTCAGATGGATCTTGGCTAAAAACAAAGACTATCAGATGAGTGTTTACTTGTGTATGGTTGACACTCAAGTGTGTGGATCATAGGCAATTATAGATAACATTGTGAAGAATGAGAATTACAGAACACTTAATTTTATTTATGCAGAACCTGTACAGAGACCAGGAAACAATTATGCAAACATAACCCTATGGTTTAAAATTCAGAGAAAGATTGTGTCAAGGTTGGATCCTTTGACCATATGTATTCATTATGTGTGTTGAGCAAACAATCCAAGAAATGATATGATCTGAAGAATTTAGCATTGAGGCTGGAGGAAGACTCACTCATTAACAATCTGTGATCTGTAGTTAATAAAATCTTGATTTATGAAAGCAAAGAGGATTTGAAGCACTATTAGTGAAGTTCAAAGACTTTTCAGCGTTAGGGGTGTTACACTTCAACATAAAGAAAGCAAACATATTGACAAGACCAATATGCAATAACATGATAAATGGAGAAAAGACAGATACTAAAGGATTTCATTTTACTTAGTTCCACAATCAATGCCCATGGAAGAGGTTCTCAATATTTTGTTTTGGGCAATTCTGTTGCCAAGGACCCCTCTAAAGTAAGCAAGGATGTTACTTTGAGGACTAAAACCTACCTGACTCAAATGTTATTTTCTATCAACCCCTAGGCATGTGAAACCTGACTAATGAAGAAAGATTTATCTCTTCTAATCCATGGCCCTCAGGCCTATTTTTCATTATTTTTGTTCAAACATTCTTCTGGGTCGTATAGCCTTGGTGTGTCCACTTGCTGTATAGAGATAACTTGTGGTTGCTGTGAAGCTGAACACTGTGACACTGATGTGTCAAATGTGAGAATGGTTACCCATGGTGGACAGTGTTTGGTGGTGCTCCCTGGTTGAAACAAGCTTGGAAGCAGGAGTGGCATCCACTTCCATAATAGCTTGCCTCTGGAAACCCTATGAACCTGGAGAAAGAATGAAAGTCACACAAGTGTTGAGGACTTTCCCATATAGGGTCACTGTGAGCTGCCTACGACTCGACGACACTTAACAACAATTATGGTGTTGGTGAAGATTGCTGAAAATACTAACAACTAGCAGGAGAACAAATATATGTTTCAGAAGAAGTGCAGCCAGAATGTTCCTTAGTTGGTGAAACATCTCATGTACTCAGAACATGTCATTGAGAGGGGCCAGGTTTGGAGAATCATTATGCTTGGTAAAGTCAAGGGTCAATGAAAAAAGGGCAAGACCCTCACTAAAGTGGATTGGCACTATGGCTGCAATAGGCTAAATACCAATGACTGGAGACAGCTTCAGGACCAGGCAGTGGTCCGTTCCCCTGCACACAGGGTTGTTAAGAGTCTGTAAAGATTCAATTGCATGTAACTGTTGTCGCTACTGAGTACTGCAGAGTCAGGCTCATCTCATAGCTCACCCTCTGGAAGGTTTTCAGAGGCAGTTCATTATTCAAGAGGAGATGGCCCATCCTTCTCCTGCTGCATCCAACTACAACAGCCATGCATGAAAGACAGTGCTGGTGATCTACTTCTAAAGAATCCGCCATTAGAAAGTCTAGGGAGCTCAATTCCACCACAGAGGGCATCATCATGAGTCAGAGTGGCAACTAATAATGGTGATATTTTAATGCAATTTTTACAATCTTTATGGTTTTATTTCAGTGAATTATTGTATATTTTAAAAAGTTTTCATCAGTTTACTTGCTACCTCACAAAACAGGAAATGAGATAGAACCAATACCAACAGAAGTGACCATAAAGGTTTGGCCCAGGGTTTAAGGCCAGTAGTGGCTTCATGTCCCAAAGAGAGAGGGGAGGAGCAGGTGGCCATGATGTTCCTGGGTGACTCCACCCAGGGTTTCTGTGACTTCCCAAAATAAGTGTGGAAGTGGTATCCACATCCAAAATGGCTTGCCTCTGGAAACTCTATGAACAGTGCTCAAGCCATTCGTTCATAGGGTCACTATGAGTTGTCTGCGACCCGATAGCAACTAACAACAACAACAACCAATACCAATAAAAATAGAAGTGACCATAAAACACTGCATTTGAAAAACGATGCTGCCGTAAGGAGATTTAGGGGGGAAATGTTGTTGTCATTTAGGCATCTTTAAGTTAACTATGACTCAGAGTGATCCTATGAATGACAGATCTGAACCATGTTTTATTGGACCATCCTAACAATCTGTCATGTTCAAGTCCATTGTTAGTCATTACATCAATCCATTACATTGAGAGCCTTCAACCTATCCTAGCATAATGTCTCTCAAAAGACTTACACCATTTAAGAAAAACATAGCCAAAAGATAAGAGATGTTAGGTTAAAGACTAAGGTGTGCCTGATACAAGACAAGGTATTTTCAATTGCTTCCAATGCATCTGAAAGTTGGATAAGAATAAGAAAGACCGAAGACAAATATATGTCTTTGAATTATGATGCTGGAGACGAGTACCGAATATTTCGGAATATTAAGAGTATTGAGCATATCAGGGACTGCAAAAAGAACAAACAAAATAATTTTGAAGAAAGTGTAACCAGAACATTTCTCAGAGGCAAGGATAAAAAAAGTTCATATCACATACATGGGGCATACTTTGAGGAAGAATCAGTCCTTGGAGAAGAAAATATGAGCAGCTCAAATTTAGATATGTTGCATTATGAGGCATCCAGAACAATGTGTTAATAAGTGGAAAACAGGATAAATAATTCTGAAAAATACTTGTTGTTGTTAGGTCCCAGACAGTCGACTACAACTCACTGAAACTCTACAAACAACAGAACAAAATCTAGCTCTATCCTGTGCCAACCTCACCACCTTTGACATACTTGAGCTCAGTGCTGCAGTCACTGTATCTCATCAGGGATTTTCCTCACTTTCACTTGTTGTCCACCTTTCTAACCATCATGTCTTTTCCAAGAATTGTTCCAACCAACGTGTCTGAAGTATGAGATGAAGTTTCACCATCCATGCATCTAAGAAGTGCCCTGGTTACATTTCTTCCAAGATAGACTTCTTTGTTCTTTGAGCAGTCCATGGATATTCAATATTATTAATATTCAGAAATATTCAGTACTCTTTTTCCAGCATCAGAAATCAAAGGCACAATTCTTCTGCTGTCATTCTTATTCATTGGTCCACTTTTAGATGCATGGCAAGTAATTAAAAAGACCATAACTTGGTTCAGACACACCTTTGCTTTAAACTAAAATCACTGGTCTTCGGCACTTTGGAGAGATCCTTGACACCAATTTCCTGGATACAACACATACTCTGATTTCTTGACTGTGTTAATTGTGGATTAAACTAAATGAAATTATTCACAAGTTCATTTTAGACCTAGGTAGATAATAATTAAATTCATGGTATAAAATTGGCAAGAGGGGAAAAGATCCATGTTGTTGCTGTTAAGTACCACTGAGTCTACTACAAGTCACAGTGACCCTGTGAACAGCAGATCTATCTGAACCCCACCCCTTCCTGTGCACTGCTCACCCACTCTAATAGGCTTGAGCCCATTATTACAGTCTCCAAGTCAATACATCTCATTAAGCATCTTCTTCTTCACGGACCCTCCACCTTTCCAAGCATGATCTCCTTTTCCAAGGACTAGTCCCTCCCAACAACATGCTCAAAGTATATGAGACAATTGTACAGGTCTCTGGATGGTACAAATAATTAGTATGTTCAACTGAAAACTGAAAGATGGGAGTTTCTATTCCACCTAAAGATGCCTTAGAAGAAAGTCCTGGGGAACTACTTGTAAAAAAAATCCCTCATTACAAAAGTCACAATATGACCCTGACACACAATAGGTCACCATGACTCAAAATCAACTCAGTAGCAACTTAAAAAAGAAAATAAACAGGGCTTAAACAGAAACCAAAGAGAAAGAAGAAACAGTTAAACTGAATATTTCTTCAGCTGAAGTGTACAAAGTAAACAGAATCAGACCATAATTTATTACCTAACCTTTCTAATATGGAAAATAGATTTGAAATATTGAGTAAATATAATGAAACAATGCAAAGTTAATGCAAAATAGTAAAGACCAAAAGGTTTTAGCTGTGAATAAAAAAAACAACAGTGGAATTCTACTCCTAAATCTTCAAGACAAATTGCAGAGTGCATAAAAATGCTTTGAGCGAAACACACTTAAAATTAATAAACCCCTTGGTTGTTCAATATAAATTCCCATGATTTATACCATAGATTCATCTACATTATAGATAGGGAGAAGAATCTATTTCACTCTTTTTTTCTAAAAAGATTTCTGAACTCTGGAAGAAAGTCCACAGATGATTAATAGAGGGTTTTAAAAAATTGGGTTTTGAAGAAAAAAATAATCTTTAATACATAAAGATGATACTCCAATCCAACTACCAGTAAAGTTACATTTGAGTTGTTTTTCCACAGTATATTATGTTATAATGGGCTTCCTCCCTGTGTTCTCTATGTGAAGTGTATTAGAGTAAGAGTTCCCAGGAGGAAAGGACAGAGTTTATGACCGGCTTCCAGTTCTCTACACTCTCCATTCACCATGAAGTTAGTATTTTGATAAACTCTTTCAAGTGTCACAAAAATAATAATGTATCAGAAATAATAATTTACAAATATTAGGCTGATTTAGTTTTACATTTCCTCCAAATTATGATGCTTTGAAGTCTCCCTAACCTATTTTATCAAACAGCTTATTAAGTAAGAAGAAGAAAGGTTTTGAGTAGTTCTGCATTCTTGTAGGTTGTTGTCGGTGCCGTTATGTGCCATTGAGTCACCTGTGACTCACAGAAACCTTATGTACAACAGCTCTGAAGCCTGCCCTGTCCTGAGCCAGTCTTACTGACTCTGACACACCTATCCACATTGCCCCAGTTACTGTATTGATCTATTTCATCTGGTGCCTTCTTCTTCTGTGCTGTCTCTCAACACTTCCAAGTATGATGTCATCCTCCTAGGGAACAGTCCCTCCTGGCCACATGCCCAAACTCCTACCCTCCAAGGAGAAGCTTGGTTTTCTCCTCTCCAAGACAGACTTAGTTGTTTAATTTGTGGTCAATGGTATGTTCAAGACTCTTTCCTAGCACTACAACACAAAGGCCTTGGTTCTTATTCTGCCATCCTCAGTCATTGTCTCTGATGCATAACAAGTAATTGCAAAGACAGGGGCCTGGATAAGGCATACACCTTAGTCTCTAGACTGACATCACTGCTTTTCAGCACTCTGGAGAGGCTCCTGACAGCAGATTTTCCCAGTGCAATTTGTCTTTTGATTTTCTGACTGCTGGTGCCAAGAGTGTCGATTGTGGAGCTGAGCAAGCTGTAATTGTTAACAACCTCAATATCTTCTCCATGTATCAGGGTGTTACCAACTATGCCAGTGGTGAAAATGTCTGTCTTTTTGATGTTGAGCTTCAATCCATATTGAAGGCTGCAGTACTTGACCTTCTTCAGCAAGCACTTCAGGCTCTCCTCAGTTTTGGCAAGCAGAGTTGTGTCATCCGCATAATGTAGGTCGTTGATGAGTCTTTTCCAAACCTGATACTACACCCCTCCTAATAAAGCCCAGACCCCCAAATGATATGATCTGCATATAAATTGAAAAGGTATGGAGACAGGACACACTCCAAACTCCTTTTTATTAAAAAAAGAAAATTTTCTTTTAATTGTGATTTTAATGAACATTTACAGAGAAATTATATTTTCATTTATGCATTTTTGCACATTTTACCCCTTCCTTCCCCCTCTCTCAATTAGCTTTTTAAAAAATATTCATTCATTATTGCACAATTACCTACCTCCCCTTACCTTGCCCTCTGTGAAATTATGTATCTCTGTTCTGGGATGTTGTACATGTAATGCCTAATCATATATTTATTTTAAACAGTTCTTTCTTTAATCTGTTCCAATGCAGTGGTCATTATCTATCTACTCTTATCCCATTCTTCTCCAAATCCCCATGTCAGATCTGCTTTATAACAGTAGTGCTATGCTGTCTTTGTCCTTTTGTGACTGAAATAATTCATTCAGTACAATGTGCTCCAGGATCCCCCATGTTGTGTATGTTTTATGAGTTCATTGACACTCTTTCTTATCGGTACCAATTAGAAACATTTCAAACTGTCCTTAATGAAGGCCATGTCCAAAATGGTGCTGCCAGGCATTGCACTGGGTATAAATGAGAAGGACACCTGAGTACAGAAGACTGTGGAATTGCCTCTCTCAAGTCCCCCATGTTTCTCCTGGCCAACTGGAGAACCAGGAAAAATCTATGTTCCCAAAACACTTGGAAAAAAGTGAATGAAACATGGATGAATATTATGAATTAGTGAACTCAAGTGTTTAAGGAAAGAGCTTTACCACTGAAGTGCCACTGCCCTCTAACACAGAATGTTGTTGTTTGTTGTTCTTATGTGCTATTGAGTTGCTTGCAACTCACAGGAACCCTATTGTACAAGAGCTCTGAACCCTACCCTATCTTGAGCCAATCTGATGGTCTCTGATACACTTACCTCACACAGAATACAAAATCATAAATATTTCATGAATATATAACAAGTCCAGAGATAAGAGAATTTTATAAGTTTGTCAAAGAGGAGAGTGGGTTAAAAAACTGTTTTTTAAAAAGGTTCCTGTGCTCAAGTGTCATGTAAAAGAAGACTTGAAGAATGAGTAGGAATTCACCAATTAAAGAAGGTTAGAAAGTGTGATTACCTAAGTAGTGGATTATAAGGGATACATTTTTCAAGAACATGTAATTTTTTCAAATTTTTTATAACAATAACAGTGAAATAATATTTTGAACCACAAAATTTAAACTCTTTGACTTCTTTAAAATCATTCTGATTCTACATGGTTCTTTTCTTACTTTCAATTGCTTCTGAATTTAACATACAATACTGAACAAATTATAGCAAATGTAATGTTCTACTTTAGAACTATCTCCAATTTCCTCTTTTGAGTTGAAACCATTTCTAAACAATTCTATTTTCTTTCTTTATTTTGTATATCGCACAGGACTAGCACTATGCTGCATACAAACTAAGCTATTTAAAAGGTTGTTAAGTAAATTCTATATCGGTATAAGTAATTACTGAGCCCACGAAACCAGCTTACAAATCTTATTATCTGGTATACAGTTATGGATAACATTTTGAATAATGATAATTCCAAAACACTAATTGGAAAAGGTGTACTCAAGAATATATCGTCTTATCATACTTAATTAATCTGCACACCTGAACACATAATCTGAGAAGCTGGACTATGTGAAGAATATGACATCAGGATGGAAGGAATAGTCATTAAAGACCTGTGATATGTAGATGACACAAACTTGCCTGCTCAAAATAAAGAGGATATAAAGCTCTTACTTATAAAGTAAAAGACTACAACCTTCAGAATGCATTTCACTTCAACAAAAAGAAAACTAAAGTCAGTATACCAATATCTACCAGTAAGCAGTAACTATTAAAAGTGAGGCCAGTATGGAGATGGTCACATCTGATACTATGACTCCACAAAGTGGAACAGTCCCCAACATAAACAGCTACAGCAAAAAACCTATTTCTCTAAGACACATAGGTCCCCATATTCACCAAACATTTGTCTACCAAACACCTCTCACTGCTCTGTTACTGAATCTAACTAATCCATTGCAATGACTACACAAACCTTGTTGTTGTTATATGCTGTTGAGTTGTCTATGACTCATAGCGACCCTATGTACAACAGCCCTAAACCCTGCACTATTCTTTGTCAACCCCATTGTGTCTTACACATACATCCCCATTACCCCAGTGACTGAATCAGTCCATCTCATCAAGGGTCTTCCTCTCCTGTTCTGTCTTCCACCCACCCAAGCATGATATCCCTCTCAAAGAACTAATCCCACCTTGCAACATGTCCAAAGAATGTCAGACAAAGCTTGCCTCCAAGGAGCAGCCTGGCTGCTTTCTCTCCAGAATGAACTTGTTTGTTCTCCTAGCAGTCCATGGTATATTCAATACTCTTCTCCAGCACCCCAGCTCAAAGGCATCAACTCTCCTTCTGTCATCCCTAGTCATTGTCCAGCTCTTTGAAGCATAGCAAGTAATGGCAAATATCATGGCCTGTATCAGGCACACCTTAGTCTCCAGACTGACATCGTTGCTCTTCGGTGCCTTGGAGAGGTCTCTAAAAACAGGTTTTCGTAAGGCCATTAATTTTTTAATTTTTTGGATGCTGGTACCAAGAGTGTTGACTGTAGAGCCAAACAAATGGAAGCTGTAAACAATCTCAGTCTCTTCACCATCTATATTGACGCTGCCAATTGGCCCTGTGGTGAGACTCTTTGTTTTCCTGATGTTGAGCTTCTGCAGTTCTTGACCTTCTGCAGCAAGCACATCAGGTCCTCCTCAGTTTCAGCAAGCACGGTTGTGGCATCTGTGTAACGCAGATTGTTAATGACCTTACAGAATTATACTCACAGTTGTGGAGTTTATTAAGGAAGTGAATGGGTTAGTATTCACGTTGGAAACAGAATGCATTTCTTCAGTAAGGGCAGCTTCTCATGCATGCAGATAGGCCCTTTTGACCTTCATCGTTATGATTATGAGTGTATGTTGGTGTTACAAAGTTTTCTTAGTTTTTACAATTATGCAATCTGTCCCACTCCAAATACTCCAACATGCTTGGACAAAGATACCATGTTCTGGCTCCTTTGGGTAACAGTCTCGAGTCAGCTCTGCCTCAAATAAACTTCCGATTATTATTGCTATTGTTACTCTCATTTAGTTCCCAGGCAGTAGGCAAAAAAAATCTCTGTAAAAATATCTCTGACTGCAAAGAATGCACACTGCATTCTCTGCTGCTGCTTCTTTTTACCAGAAGCAAGAGTCTCATCTTCTGCTGAAAAATTTGTTCAATCAAAACCTGGCAAGAAGGCAAGCCTGGCCAATCTCCTTAGCAATAGTCTATAAACTCTGCACGTTCCCTCCCAGTCATGTAGCAAAAATTAAAGCCAATGCCCAAGGAAGGCCATTTTGAACAATAAAGCCTGCGTATCACAAACAAAGATAAAAGACTGGCAGTGAACAGATTTCAGGTTACCGGGATCCACAATAAGTGTGTATGGTGTCAAGAAATCAAAGAATGTATTTCACCATGCAAATCTGGAAAGTCTTCTGTAAAGTATTTAAAAAGCAAAGATGTTACTTTCATGACTAAGGTTTGCCTGACTCAAGCCATTTGATTAAAAAATTCCATACACATACTTAATAAGGAAAAAAAAGGTGATTTTTTAAAATCTTAAAACATTGGAAACATGGAAATCCAAAGTCTCTGTAAATTTTCATTAAAATTAAGAATAATAATTTTTTAAGAAAAAAATTATTAGAAACATTCTTTTTTCTTTTAAAGAGAAACGGGGAAATAGCCAAATGATCAAAATAAGCTTCTGACACTTTTTATAAATATTCATTCATTGTTGCACTACCACACTTTAAAGACAAATAAAAAGTATTATATTCATATACTTTGTATTGGTTTCAAAATAATCTATTCCTAGATATAAAATCTGTTTAGGATTAAACTTCCTTTTATACCATAAAAATGTTTAAAAAATTTTTTGCAAGGAGTTTCTAGGAGCAATTCTTTTCCCAGTAAATATCACTATGTAGGAAAGTCTTAAGCAAGTAGAAGTGTCTCCTTAACAATAAATTCAGGATTGTTAACTTTGGCTACTATTAGGATGACAAATATTTTAACACTGTTTCCTCCATTCCCAAGGGTGAGAATTCATTCTCAAATTTACCATTTAAGGTACAAGTCTGAAGGATGGAACAAATTTAATAGGCGTTGTGAGAAATAATAAGGCATAATACTACATCAGCTCCACCACGAAAAAG
The DNA here is from genome assembly GCF_000299155.1 of Elephantulus edwardii. Lineage (NCBI taxonomy): Eukaryota > Metazoa > Chordata > Mammalia > Macroscelidea > Macroscelididae > Elephantulus > Elephantulus edwardii. Next base: position 7,841,635 of record NW_006399818.1, read on the forward strand.
GTCAGTCCTTAGTTAAAAGTCAGGCTTATTCTCCCCAATAAATGAAGTCTAACCCTCACTTCTAAAGGTACATGCTAAGCTTGTAAGCAATCTTTACAACTGCCATCAATGCTGACTAAACTTTTAAATTATATTTAAACATTGATTCCAATTGTATTATTATATTTCATAAAAAGGAAAAAGAATATGTATAATTATGGAAATGTATTAAAAATGGGCTCCTACTTAAAAAAAACAAACCCTACTGTGAATAAGTATACTATGTTGTTATACTTTGAAACTAATCTTTTCAAACTATGATGACCTTATTGCTAGAAGTAAGATTTTCCTTCTTTGGACAATTTTAGTTATATTTATTTGAATAAATTTGTATGATTAGAACGCTCTTGGCGATTGATATAAAGGATATGAAATGCCTTTCATTGTGACAGCTAGAAACATAAGAATATGAAACACATCCTAGGATGGATGGTAGAGTTCCTTTCTCAGGAACTACAGTTTGAAAGTAAGTCATATAATGACAAAGCAACAGACGGAAAAGAAGTGATCATTAAGCCACTATTAGATGATGAGTAAAATTTTCTGTGATCTCTACTTTCTGCCCCATAACTCAAAAAGAATGTTTGGATTAAGAGCTAAACAGAGGATGAAAGGGGGGGGAATGTAATTTTTCTTTTTATCCTTGAGGGTTGGGAGGAGAATAAGATAAGAGTGCATTGGAACAGATGAAAGAAAAAATTGTCTAACATGAACATATGATTAGGCATTATATGTACAACATTCCAGAATAGGAGATACATCATTGCAAAGAGGGCTATGTTGGGGGGAGAGGTAGGTAACTGTGCAATAATGAATGAGTATTTTTTAAAAACAAAGTGAACTAGGGAGGGGGAAGCAGGGTGAGGGGGTAAAATGGGCAAATTTAACTTCTCTACAAATATTCATTAAAATAACAATTAAAATAAAATTTTATTTAAAAACAAAACAAACAATGGGCTCAAGTATATCAGAGATGGTGAGATGGCACAGGATGGGACAAGGTTCAGATCTGTTATTTACAGGGTTGCTATGAGTTGTAGTCAACTTGATGGTACCTAATAACTATATTTATCTATCTATTTTTATATTTATACTTTTATATGTATATTTATATATACATATGTGTGTATGTATATATATATTTATCAATCTCGTGGTTGCTGTGATGCTGAAGACTGTGACAGTGAGGTGCCAATCGTGGTAATGGTCACCCATGGTGGACAGTGTTTGCTGGAGTTTCCCACGAAAACAAAACTGGAAGCAGGAGCGGCATCCACTTCCGAAATGGCTTGCCTCCGGAAACTCTATGTAGGAACAGCACTCAGGCTGTTCATTCATAGGGTTGCTATGAGTCGTCTATGACTTGACAGCAGCAAACAACAATATATATATATATACATGATATGTGTTGGAGAAGGTGAAAGCAAGCCGTTTCTTGGAAGCAAAGATTTTTTAAAATAAAATTAGTGACCTTATAAACAACAGATCTGAACTCTGTCCTATCCTGTTCCATCTTCACACTACCTGACACACTATAGCCCACTGCAGCAGTCACTTTGTCAATCCACCTAGTTGAGGGTCTTCCTCTTCCTTCACTGACTCCCCAGCATCATGTCCCTCTCAAAGGAATAGCCTCTCTTAGCAACATGCCCACAGTAAGTGAGGTGAAACTCATCACTCTAAATCCAAAGAGCACTCTGGCTGTTCCCTTATATTAACTTTGATTGTCAAGGGCAAAACAAAGATAATTGAAACCAGTCTTTTGTAATTTAAAATATCCCTTTTTACTGGAAAAAAGATTTAAAATTTTGAAGATGAATTCTAACAAATATCTAAAATTACCTCTTCAATAAGATAGGTAGGCATTTAAAAAGGAGCAGCTATTTTGTGGAATAAAATACTACACTATAGAAAATAATTGTTAAAATACTTACAACTTTTTATGCAATGTTAGCATATTAATAAAAGAGAATACTAATTGATTTTAACAAATGATCCTCTGTTAAAAAAATTCAAGCAATCAAGAAGTAATTATGAAACACATATTGTAAAATTAATAGCAGACAATTTTTACATTGCTGAATTTGCTTAATGAATGTGTCTAAGTGTGTTTTTAAAATCTGATTTTTTATATCTAAATATAGATATTTTAAAGTCTTTCCTTTACTATGAACTAATATGTGGGATCATATGATTAAAGGAAAGATCTTGGAATGCTTAGAGGCTACTGCAATGCCAAGTTATTGTACTGAACAGAATTAGTTGATGTAATAATATTGATAAGATTTCCCATTTTTGAGAGACAAAAAGTCTCAGCATTTTGAATGGAACCTTAGACCAATTAATTTTCTTAGGAAAATATACATTTCCAAAGCCACTAAAACAGTTTAGATTCTTTCTCACTCAATTTTCTAATAATACTAGAGGCGACACTCACTAGAGGCTGTCAAACAGTTGTACCTCGTGCAACAGGGAACACATTGGAAGCTCTTTCTAAGTCCACATCCTATGTTGTGCTGGTAACTTACATTATTGGCTTTGAGACCGCTTGACTTGAAATATTCCCAACAAAGGCAAATATTACAAAGAACCATTTTTCAGTTTATTAAGTGCTCCCATATGGGTCTCATGGAGTACTTTTTCATTTCTTTCAAGTTTATATGAGTCAGTTATTAACATCTCTATTTCACAGAGAAGCAAAATTGAGGCTAACTTGCTCTAACAAAGACATTATTATTTGAGACCAAGTCTGACCTGTAACAGAGTCTATGCTCTTTTAATAACAGTGTGCTTTACCTAGTGGGAAGGAGTTGTACTACAAACTTAAAGGCATGTGGTTTGAATCCACCAGCTGTTCTGTGAGAAAAAGATGGACAATCTCCTCCCATGAGACTGTCTATGAAAATCCACTGGATGGTCAGCTTTGAGTCAGTTCCAACTCAATATAACATACAACAACAATTTATGAGAGTTTTTTAAGTCACCAGAATTTACCTAAATAAATTATGAACTTTCCTACTTCTATTTTTTAAATAGGCAGCATTAAGCCAATTTTCCGAACATCAATTTTATGTGTAAAACTTCTAGTAACTCCATCATCTACTGTGTACTATCTGTTGTTTAAAATACTTATTAAAATAGCTATTGTCTCATTTAATGTTAATAGCAATTTGATGAGGGATATTAATATTCCCATTTTACACGTGAGGAAAATGAGACTCAGCTTCTACATAACTTGCTCAAAGTTACCAGATACTCAGTAACACAGAATGGATCATGGCGTCAATGCCTGGGTGCTGGGATGTCTCTAGAGGCAGAGATAAACATCACACAGGCTGGTTGTCAGAGAAGGTGATAATGTGTATCCAGGCACTTTATCAACTGTAAAAGACTAAAGAGAGCTTAGTAATTATGAAAGAGAATGTGTTTTCTTGGCCTGCAGAGTAAAAAGTCAGAGTAGGTGGTTTCTTTATTGCAAGTTTCTACAGAATACACATTTTAATGAAATGAAAACGAAACCTTCCCTTATATAGGTGCACCTTCTATTTTTAAAAAAAAAAAAATAAGCATGCAATCCTTAAGTTCCACCATGAAGCCAACCCTACAAAATTTTCTTATCAACTTCCTAAACCACAGCATAAAATTTTTGTAAATGTCAATCAACACAGCCTGGTTTCTGTTCAATGTTTATAACATCAATTTTAATAGAGGCATACAATCTGTGATGTATGAGTTTCTGGGCTCCAAGGCTAGCTAGGAAATCATTTAAAAGTAAAAAAAAATCCTTGTCAAAATGAATTCATTAATAAGAACAAACACGTAAATATTTTTCAGTAAAAGTAGGTTTCTTGTTGTTGTTATGTGCTGTCGAGTCTCCTGCAACTTTTACCTACCTATGACCCACAGCTTTGAACCCTGTCTTATCCTGTGCTAATTTATGCAATTTTAATGTCTAAAGTATCTTTCCTATATAAAACTCTGTAAGTCTGTAATTACGAAACAAATAAAGAACTTCCATCTATTAAATATACATTAAATATATTTATAATTACTAATTATTCTATTGGAAGCAGGAGTGGCATCCATTTCCTAAAGAACATGCCTCTGGAAACTGTATGAACTTTGAGAAATGTTGATAGATAAAGAGGGGCTACCGGCTTTTTGTTCACAGGGTCACTATGAGTCATACTCAACATGAAAGCAATCAAAAACAACAACAACAACAACAATTTTTCTATCCATAGAGTTTTTATTCCTATATAAACATATAAGGCAGCTACAATGGCCTAGTGGGTAAGGAATCGTACTATCATCTGAGAGGCAAGTGATTCGAATCCACTGGCTGAGAGAAAGATACAGGTAATCTCTCCAGCATGCTTTACAGCCTCTGAAAAATCCCCCAAGGGTCAGTTATAAATGAGTCCAACTTGCTTGCACATAACAACATTACAAATATAAATTCCATTACCTTCTCACATTTTTGGACTTAAACCATATGTATCTTCAGTCTTGATAGTGTGGTGCATAATGCATTAAAAGGCTAATGTAAAGTAATTGAATGTAATAATATAAAGGTTGGCAGTTCAAACTTATCTCTTGTTTCATGTGCAACATATAGACAAACCTCCTCCTATAAAAATTTACAGCCTTGGAAACTAATAGAGTTCTATAAGTAGGAACAAACTCAACAGCAGTAAGATCTTCCTTAGTTCCATTATTTTGAATTCATGATGGGAGGCGGGAACCACCTGAGAAGTAAAGAAGTCTCTTCGTTGTTGTTGATACTGGAGTTTACCCTAAAAAAAGAGGTTACTGATGGGCAAGAAATAACTCATTCTTTTGGGGCTAATTCTTAAAATTGGAACTGCTAGATCACATGGTAAATTTATGTTTACCTTATTAACAAACTATTTCAATCATGTCCCAGAGTGTCTGTGCAATTTTACTTCCTACAAGCAATTTCTATGTTCTAAAATATATGTTATCTCCTTCTGCAGTAATTCATTTTCTCTGTATCTTTGTCAACACTTAATATTGTCTGTTTTTCAGATCACAATGTGATTTTACTTTCTTTTTTTTGACAGAGATTTTAATCTGCATTTCTTGAGTCATTAATGATGTTAAACAGTTTCTTCTGAGCTTAGTAATATTAAATATCTTCTTCAGTGAACAGTATATTCAAATCTTTTTCTAATTTTATCTGGGCTTCTATTTATTGAGTTTCTTTTTTATTGAGATTTTAATTAAAGTTTATAGTGAATTTGGATTTCCAGTCATTCATTGTTGTACATTTTCCCACCTGCCCAACCCCCCCCACTTGCTTTTCTTTTTGAAAAAAGAGAATACTTTCATTGCTGTACAATTCCCCCTACCCGTGAGTCCACTTCACTATGCAGTTCTTATTCTGGACTGTTTTGTTTCTATTATGAATGTAAGCCCTTTACAAAAAAAAATTAGCAAATATTACCCCTGACATATTATTTATCTTCTAAAATTACAAAATTCACTTTTATTAAGTTCAATTATCAACCTTTTTCATTTTATGAGTGTTTTGGTATCATTCCTGAGAACATCTTGCCTAATCCCAAATCATTCATGTTTTCTTCTATTCTTTATTTGAGAAGTTGTATTAAATCTAGCACTATGATTCATTTTTAATTGATATTTGCATTAGTTGTGAAGCCAGGTTATAAGTTCATTTCATTGCAAGGGTACCATTTTAATTTTTCATATAACTTTTTTATATAACTTAATTGGGTCACTTGGCGGCACCATAATAGATGGGGAAGAGATTGAGATTGTTAATAATTTCATCGTGCTTGGTTCCACAACCAACACACGTGGCACTAGCAGTCAGAAAATCTAAAGGCAAATTGCATTAGGAAAATCTGCTGTCAGAGACCTCTCTAGAGTGCTAAAGAGCAACAATGTCAGTCTGGAGACTAAGGTGTGCTTGATCCAGGTTAGAGTGCTCACAATGTTTTGCTATGACAATAAATAAGGATGACAGGGGAAGAATTGATGCCTTTGAATTCTTGTGCTGGAGAAGAGTATTAAACATATCATGGACTGCTAAGAGACTAGACAGACTATGTCTTGGAGAGGGGGAAACCAAGTTACTCCTTGGAGGCAAGGATTTTGAAACTTTATCTGACATACGTTGGGCATGTTGCCTAGAGGGACCAGTCCTTGGAAAAGACTATCATGCTTGGAAGAGTGGAGGCACAGCGCAGGAGAGAAAGACCTCAGATGAGATGGATTGACACAGTAACTGTAGGAAAAGGGGTATATGTGACAGAGACAGTGAGACTGACATAGGACAGGACAAAATCCAGAAC
>NW_006399818.1:7849296-7855148 GCF_000299155.1 Elephantulus edwardii
CAAAATTCTATCATTCTATCTCCAGCTTCATTTCTGTCACTAAGTCCATATTTTCCAACTACTAATCTTTCTTCTCTGTTCCCATATTTTGCATTCCAGTCACCCATTAATATTAATGCATCCTGATTACATGTTTGATCAAGCTCTGCAAAAGTTGGTAGAAATCTTCTATTTCCTCTTCTTCGGCTCTGGTTGTTGGTGCATATATGTGAATGATCGTGCTATTCACTGGACTTCTTTGTAAGCACATCAATATTATCCTGTCACTCACAACATTGTATTTCAAGACAGATCTGGACATGATCTTCTTGACTATGAAAGCAACCCCAATTTTCCTCACCCTTTCATCTCCAGCTTAGTAGATCATATGATCATCTGACTCAAAATGCCCCATGCCAGTCCATCTCATTTCGCCAATACATAGTATGTTAATATTTATGCGCTCCATTTCTTTCTTAACAATATCCAATTTTCTTACATTCATGGTTCTCACATTCCATGTTCCAATCACTAGTGTCTGCTTACAGCTGTTCTCCTCCGATGTGTTTCCATACTTGAGGGCTCAGCCTCAGTTGCCATATCTGCTGGGCTAAGTGTGCTCTGGTGTATAAAGTCCTGCTATTTCCAAAGTGGATGGCCAATCCTTCCTCCTACTCTGATAAATTACATAAAATTTATATATCAAATATACAGTTATAATAAATTGTGATAAACTGGTAGTAAGGCTGTGAGCTGTAAGATTAATATACAAAAAATAAATTGTATCTCTATACATGGTTCTTTTTGTTGTTTGGTGCAGTTGAGTTGATTCTCACTACTAGCCATCTGATATATCACAGAACGAAATACTGTTTGGTCCTGCACTATCTTCATAATTGTGCTAAAGTTCCGGTCACTGTTGAAGCCACTGTATCAATTTCTTTTATTGAGTGTCCAGTTTTTCAGTGACCTTCTACTTTACAGGATTTTACTTTTAAAACTCTGATGGCATGATGTGTTAAAGGGCTGCACTGCTAACCAAACATCAGTTCTCACATTTTGGGTAATGGAATCAAGCTATACCTTGCTTTCAGTTCTGGTTATACAAATATATACATGCACACACACACGTATAAATACATATACATATATATGTTAGCTATGGGTCGGTTCCAGTTCTACAGTACAAGACAACTATATATGGATACATAAAGGTAGACACAAATATAGCTGAGATGATAGATAGATAGATAGATAGATAGATAGATGATAGATAATCTCAAAACTCATAGAACTATGCATATGAAAACAAGATGACAATAAAGACAAAAGTGGTGTTACATTTAAATCGAGGTGTTAGGAAATTCTACTGCATATACCATAAGCTTTCAGAACAAAAAATAAAATTAGCCTTCATATAAATATAAATGTATTATGTTTTAAAACCAAAGACAGCAAACCTTCAGTTCACTTACAGTAAGCATTAGGAAAAAGCAATTACTAGAAAAGGAATCATGACTGTAAATTAGAGGATTGGCATGACAAAATCTAAAGAGATGGATTAATCCAATATCCAAACAGGACCAAACAGACCAATAATCATAATGATGGATCAAGACCAGGCTGCATTCATTTTTTTTTTTTTTTACATAAAGACTCCATGAGTCAGAACTGACTGAATAGAATTTCTAGCCAAACTAATAATATAGAAGTGTAGATCAAAAGGGGTGCATTTCAGAGCATATTAATTATATCTCAATGAATAAAATACTGTTTATTAAATTAAATCCCCAGCACATAAGTAACTGCTTAAAACAAGAGGAAGCTCTATATCATTGTTAAATAACTGTAGATCAAAATTAGCCAGTACAGTACTCAGATAAGAAATTCCCAATGTTCAAACAGGATTTAGAAGAGGTCATGGCACCAGGGATATAATTTCCGATTTCAGATGGATCCTGGATGAAAATAAAGAATACCAGGAAAATGTTGATTTATGCTTTATTCACTATGCAAAGGCATTTAACTGTGTGGATTATAGCAATATATGGCTAACACTGAGAAAAATGGGAATCCCAAAGCACTTAATTGTGCTCATGCAAAACCTATACCTAGACCAGGCGTTGTGTGAACAGAGCAAGGAACACTGTATGGTTTAAAATTAAGATGAGGCTATGTCATGGTTGTACCTTCTCTCCGTACATACTCAATCTGCATGCTAAGAAAATTATCCAAGAAGCTGCACTCTATGAAGAAGAATGTGGAATCATGAGTGGAAGAAGGCTCATCAATAACCTATGTTACCCAGATGACACAACCTTGCTTACTGAAAATGAGGAAAACTCGAAGCATTTGTTGCAGAGGATCAAACAATACAGCCTTCTATGGATTGCATCTAAATGTCAAGAAAACAAAGATTCTTACCACTGGACCTGCAGGTGGTATCATGATGGATGGAGAGGAGATTGAAACTGTCAACAGCTTCATCTTGCTTGGATCAACAAATTACACACTTGGTACCAGCAGTCAGGAAATAAGGAGACATATTGCACTGGGAAAATCTGTAGTGAGGACCTCTCCAAATTACTGAGGAGTAATAATGTCAATTTGAGGATTAAGGTGCATCTGATTCAGGCCATGATCCAATCACTTGCTATGCATCTGAGAGCTGGACAGTGAATAAGGATGACAGAAGAACAAATGAAGCTTTTGAGCTGTGGTGTTGGAGAAGTAACACTGAACATTCCATAGACTGCCAAACAAACAAGTATGTCTTGGACAAAGTGCAGTGAGAGTACTCTTTGAAGGCAAAGATGATAAAGTTTCACTTTCCATACTTTAGACTTAGTGCTAGGAAGGGCTATTTCTTAGAGAGGGACATGATGTTTTAAAAGGCATAGGATCAGTGAAGGAGAGGAAGACCCTCAACCAAGTGGATTGCCACAGTGATTGCCCCAATGGACTCTAATGTGTCAGGAAGTGTGAAGGTGGTACAGGTTAGGACAGGGTTCAAGTCAATTGTTCACAGAGGCACTAGGGGTGTACACGACTCGATGGCACCTAACAAGAACACATATCTGCTCAGACATTGTACATTATTAGTGCACATATCAGTTCATTTCTTGAACCTCTACTAAATGACAGGTAGTCTGATAAGTGAAAGGGTGGATGGACAGCGCAAGAGAGGGAGACCCGGGATGAGATGGATTGATACAGTAACTGGGGCACTATGGGTTGATGTATCAGAATTAGTGAGACCGGCTCAGGACAGGAAAGGGTTCAGAGCTGCACAATAACAACAATGGCACATAACAACAATAGCACATAACAACAATGGCACATAACAACAATAGCATACTATGACAGGTTTTGAAAGCAGGAGTGGAATTCACTTCCTAAATAACATGCCTTCGGAAACTTTATGAACTTTGATAAAGGTTGATAGTTGTAGAGGGAGTTCAGGCTTTTTGTTCATAGGGTCACTATGAGTCATGCTCGACTCGAAGGCAATCAACAACTGATAAGTGGCATATAGAAAAAATAAGATATATAATCTCTGCCCTTAAAATAATTTAATATCAGTGCTTCCTGGTGTTATACCCATGGTTTCTATGATCCAGAACGGACTAAGTAACATCTAACAGTAACAGTAAACAGTAACATCTAACAGTAACAGTAAAAGAAAACAGCTAACAATCACATATCCTTTTATATCATATCATTTACTGTGGTTTTAAGAAATTTTCACCTGCACCTGAATAATGAGCTCTGATGGCATAGTCCGTGGGGAGTTGTAGTGGTAACACAAAGGTGGCACCTCTCTGGTGGCTGATCCACAGTGGCTCTGGAATAAAGATGGGTAATCTCCTCCCATGACACATACAGCCTCTGAAATCCTCCTGGGAGGGCCAGCTAGAATCTTCTCTAAATAAATTTCAATGTTTTCGAGTAAAAGCAAATAGTTCTGCTGAGCCTTAAGTAAGCAAAGTGTAAGACTGATATCCAGATGTCACCTTGTCATGCACACCTTCAACACGGGCTGATCTTTAAAGAAATCGTGTAGGGCATTCTCTAAACTACTTCATTTTTTGTTCCAAAGGGATTTTTTTCAGTAGTATGGAGCAATTATGACTTTCAAGTTCCTCAGGGGGAAAGGACCATTATTATTTTCAGAGAATTTTCACAATCTTATTTCAATACGATAGATTTTTCTGGTGAATGTTATCAATTATTTCTGCTAGACCTTTAAAAATGTCAGATGAGAGACTGAGGCAGATGACAGGCTCTCCAGCAATCAGACACGCTGAAAACTTATGTGAAATAAAACTCCGCACTTCAATCCTTCGTGAACGCCATGATTGCAAAACCATATAAAAAAACCAAAATGAGCTTCACACCTGAGTAAGTTTTCTTCAACCAAGTTCTGAGTAATTTTTCTTTCAATTCTCTCAGATGGCCTACTTCTGAACCCATTTTAAAAAAAGTTAAATGGGAAAAAGCAAATGTTGACTTTTTTTTATTAATTTCAATGAACATCTACAGAGATTTTGGACTTCCATTCATTCATTGTTGCATTTTTCTCCCCGCCCAACGCACCCCCACCCCCAGTTTGCTCCTCTCCTTGAAAAGCAAAAGAAAAACTCCTTCATTGGTACACAATCCCCCTACACACCCCCACCTCCACCCCCACCCCTAGCAACCCTCATTCCGGACTCTTACGATAATCAAAATGCCCTAAACTATATTACTTTTAAACTATTCTCTCCCTCATCGGCTTCAATGCAGTAAACATAATTTATCCAGTTTTTCTCAGTCTTACCCCCACCCTGACGAAATGTGGACTTCTTGATGAGACACAAAGTTGGAAAAATATTTTTAAAGGAGTGCTGGTGGCTTAATTGCAAGGAGTTGTACTGCCAACCCAAAGACATGTAGTTCAAATCCACCTGCTGCTCCATAGGAGAAAGCGGTACAGTCTCTACCTGTGCAGTGTACAGCCTTTGAAAACCTTATGGAGGGTCAGCTATGAATCAGTTTTGACTTGATAACAATAAAGTAGCAAGAAATAGAAACTATCATGTAAGTTTAAAACCTATAGGACTTATTTTCAATATTTTCTTTTCAGAGGATGAAAAAAGCAATATTAAGTATCTTGACAGTTCCAGATAAGGGAATAATGAATAAGAGTAAGAGCTACAGGAAAAGATAAATTTAATTCCTTTATTCATTCAGTACAAATCAAGCACAAACTACAGTAAAGCACGAGGCATTAACATAATTCTACATTCTTTCAAAGAATTAATAATCCACATGAGGAACAGACATGAGTGGGGTAAAATAAAATAAAACAATTCTTAAGAAAAATATCTAGGGAGCTCTGGTGGCCTAGTGGCAGGAAGCTGCACTGTAATCGCAGAGGTATAAGGTTCGAATCCACCAGGTGCTCTGCTGGAGAAGGAGGGACAATTTCCTCCTGCACCTGTCAGATCTGATTTGACGGTACACTCACCCCCCCCCACACACACACAAAAAAAAAAATTTAAAAAAATAACTAACATATGTGGTGGTGGTGGTAGTGGTGGTTGTGTACAATCAAGTCAGAACCGACCACAGCTGACCCTGCAGCAGGTTTTCAAAGGCAGTTAATCACATGTGACAAGACTGCCATCCTTCTACAGAGCAGCTGTTGTTGTTGTTATGTGCCGTCGAGTCGCTTGCGTCTCATAGCGACCCTATGTACAACAGCCCTAAACTCCACTCTATCCTGTGCCACTCGCACTGTCTCTGACACTCCCATCCCAATTATCCCAGTCACTGAATCAATCCACCTCATAGAGGGCCTTCCTCTCCTGCGCTGTCCCTCCACCCTCCCA
>NW_006399818.1:7856368-7868819 GCF_000299155.1 Elephantulus edwardii
GTGAGCACCTCCAGGGCAGCATCTGTTAGCTGAAATATGTCAATTGGAATACCATCTATTCCTGGAGCCTTATTTTTTGCCTTTTTCCTTTTGAAGGAAACAGAGCAGCTAGTGGATTCTAATCATGTGCCTTTGGGATTGCAGCACAGCTTCTTGCTACTAGACCACTAGTGTTATAATATTTGTACGTTATCATATTTACATAGATTATTCCAACCAACTTTTACAACAAACTTGTATTATTATTATTGTGGTTAGGTGCTTTCAAGTCATATACTATTTAGCAATCCTGTGAATAGCAAATTTGAACACTGTCCTATCCTGAAACATCTTTATTGTCCCCAACACATTTGACTCCATTGCTGCAAATGTCAATCTACTTCATTGAGAATCATTCTCTATTTTGCTTACCCGCCAACTGTCAAAGAATGATCTTCCTTTCAAAGGAAGAGTCTCTCCTTTGCCATCCTAGCCTCTAAGGAGCACCCTGGAACACTTTCTCCAAGACCTATCTGGTTTTTTGCTAGTCCATGGGATACCCAGTACTCTTATCCAACACCATATCACAAGTGGATAAATCCTTCTTCTGTCATCCTTATTCCAGCTCTTAGATGCAAAGCCAGCAAATAAAAAAAGAATGGCTTAAATCAGGTGCACCTTAGTTTGAACTGGGTATCACTGATCTTCAGGACTTTGAAGATGTCCCTGACAGCAGACTTTCCTAAAGCTATATCTCTTCTGTACAGAGAAAACCCCAAGGACTCAACAAAAGAACTCTTAGAGCTAGTCAACCAATTTAAGAGTGGCAGGGCTGCTGTTGTTAGGTGCTGTGGAGTCAAGTACAACCAATAGTGTGACCCTATAAACAAAAGATGTGAACTCTGTTCAATCCTGAGCCATCTTCACACTTCATGACATCTAAGAGCCCATTAATATTAATCATAGAGTGATCAATCATAATATGTTTGGGTAGTGTTGCTGTTTTACTATTCAACTATGGTAGTCTTTTAGTTACATGAATAAACTCATATAAAAGCTCTGGGCGGGGGGGGGGAAGGAGAGTGACATTCTTATTGTATTCTTTATTTTTAGCCAGAATCAGTAACGACATCCTTGGTGCTATGGCCTCTTCTAAATCCTGCTTGAATTCCTGACAGTTCCCTACCTATGTACTGTTCCAGCCATTTTTTTTTTCTTTTTTAAAAAATTTATTTTAGTGAAAGTTTACAGAAACTTTGGATTTCCATTCATTCCTAGTTGCACACTTTCTTCCCTGCCCACCCTTCCCCCACTTCACTCTTATCTTTGAAAGTAAAAAAAAAAAATTCTTTCATTGGTATACGGTCTCCCCCACCTCCCCAACCTCCATCCACTCCACTATGCAGCTTTCATTCTGGACTGTTGTTGTGACAATAATACCTAATTATGTATTCCTCCTAAACAGTTCTCTCCCTCATCCATTTCAATGCAGTGTACATTATTTATGCCCTCTGAGTTTCCCCCCAACTCCGATGTCAGTCCCTCTTTATAGGGGCACTATGCAGTACTTGTCCTTTTGTGCTGAGATATGTCATTCAGCATAATGTCCTCCAGGGTCACCCATTTTGTATAATATTTCATGATTTCCTTGTTTCCTTGTTTTTCAATGCTGCATAGTGTTCCACTGTGTGAATCTACCAGAGCTTCTCTAACCATTCATTTGTTGATGGGCATTTGGGTTGTTTCCATCTCTTTGTTATTGTGAACAAAGCTGCAGTAAATATGAGTGAGCATATACCTGTTTAGGTGGAAGTTCTGGGTTCTTTAGGGTATATTCCCAGCAGTGGGATGGCTAGGTCAAATGGTATTTCTATTTCCAGTTTTTTGAGAAAGCACCACACTGCCTTCCATAGTGGTTGCACCATTTTATACTCTCACCAACAGTGAATAAGGGTTCCAATTTCTCCATAACCTCTCTAGCATTTGTTGTTTGCTGTTTTGTTAAATTTTGCTATTCTTACCAGGGTGAGATGATATCTCATAGTTGTTTTGATTGGCATCTCAGAGTTCTAGCCATTTTTTAATCCTCTTTAGCAATTTGCTTGCAAGTGATACTAATCATATTGTTCAACTGTTTCCAAATTCAGTTGTATCACCTTTCTCTGTAACGAGAACAAATATTGACCTTTTCCAATCCATTGGCTAGACAGCTGTGTTCCAAATTTTCTGGCATAGACTGGTAAGCATATCAAAGGCTGCAACTGTTGATTTAAGCAAGTCAATCAGTATCCCCACCATTCCTGGGGCCTTATTTTTTGACAATGCCCTCAGTGCAGCTTAAGCTTCCTCCTTCATTACCATTGGCTCCTGTCCATATGGTACTTCCTGAAATTTTTCTATGTCTATCAGTTCTTTCTGGTACAGTGATTCTGTGTATTCCTTCCATCGTCATTCAATAATATTATTCCATATTGTGACTAAAGGTTTAAATTTATTTTTCCATTCTCTCAGCTTAAGAAATATAGTGACTTCTTCCCTTTTCATTTTCCAAGTTCAAGTTTAGCTCTCTACTTTTCTTTGTCCTCTCCAATTCCATTTGAAATCTTCTGTTCAGCTCTGTTACTTTGGCATGTTTTCCCTTTTATTTGGATTCTTAATGCTTAGTGCACTTTTTAGAGTCTCTCCTGACATCTATTTGGGTTTTTCTTTCTCTTCTATTTTTGTAATGGCTGCCTTTCTTCATGGATGATATCTTTGACATCATCTCACAATTCATCGCATCTTCTATTACTAGTGTACAATGCCTCAAACCTACTCTTAAGACGATCTTGAAATTCAGATTGAATAGACTGAAGATCATATCTTGGTTCTTGTGGACTTACTTTCATTTCTTCATCCTCAATTTGAACTTGTATATGAGTAAATGATGGTCTCACCCACAGTCCACCCCTGGCCTAGCTCTGACTGCTAATACTGAGCTTCTCCAATGATGTCTTCCACAGATGTAGGCAATTTGATTCCTATACAGCCCTTCAGGTGAGATCCATGTGTAAAGTTTTTATCTTTTAAAAGAGGTATTTTGCTTCAGACAAGAAGCTCTCAGGCAGACCCCGATCACCTTCCTTCGTAAGTACTTTCACAAGTACTTCTGTTATTGTTAGCAAGGCACAAAATCTATGGTTTGAATCATAATGCAAGTAATTTGAAAAATAATGAAATTGAATAAATAATAGCCAATAAACACCCCAAGTCAATCTCTTTTGATCTCCTTACTGCTGGTACCAAGGATCTTGATTATGGACAAATTAGATGAAAACTTTGACACTTTTGATCTTATCTCCATCTATCATGATGTTGCTGACTGGCCCAGTGGTGAGACTTCTGTTTTAATAATGTTGAGATGTAATCCATATTAAAAGCTATAGTCCCTGTTCTTTTGCAGCAAATGTCTCTAGTTCTACTTGCTTTCAGCAACAAGGTTATTTCAACTGCATAACGCAAGTTGTGGATAAGTCTTCCTCCAATCTAGATGCTGTATTCTTCTTCATAAGGTGCAGCTTCTCAAATGATTTGGTCACTATACAGAATGAATAGGTAAAGAGGAAAGATAAACCCTTATGCACTGTTGCTGTTGTCTGTGACTCATTATCGACACTATGAACAGCAGCTCTGAAGTGTGCCCTATCCTAAGTGAGTCTCATTGACTCTGACACTTGCCCCTTATCCCCACTGCCCACTGTATCAATCCATCTCATGCAGGGTCTTCGCTCCCATGCTGTTCCTCAACCCTTACAAGCATGATGTCCTTCTCCCAGGACTGGTCCCTTCTAGCCACATGCCCAAAGACATAAGACTTAGCTTCAAAATCCTAGTCTCCTCATTTCCTAGGAGAAACCTGGTTTTACCCTCTCCAAAATAGCTTTATTTGTTTCTTGGTAGTTCATGATATGTTCAAGCCTCTCTCCAGCACCATAACTCGGAGGCATCAATTCTTCTTCTGTCATCCTTAGTCATTGTCCACCTCTCTAATGCGTAGCAAGTATTTCCAAAGACCATGAACACCTTGGATCAGACATACCTTGGGCTTTAGACTGACGTCATTGCTTCTCAGTATTCTGGAGAGGTCCCTGACAGCAGATTTTCCCAGTGCAATTTATTTTTTTTGCGATGGGAAAGTCTGCTGTTAGGGACGTCTCCAAAGTACGTAAGAGCAATGGTGTCTCTCTGGAGACTAAGGTGCGTCTGATACAGGCCATGGTCTTTTCAATCACCTGTTATGCATCAGAGAGGGAGGATCGAAGGAGAATTGATGCCTTCGAGCTTTAGTGCTGGAGAAGAGTATTGAATGTATCATGGACTGCTAAGAAAACAAACAGACTCATCCTGGAGAGGGTTCAACTGGGCGGCTCCTTGGAGGCAAGGATTCTGAGGCTTCGTCTGACATACTTTGGACATGTTGTAAGGAGGGACAGGTCCTTAGAGAGGGATATCATGCGTGAGAGGGTGGAGGGAAGGCGCAGGAGGGTAAGACCCTCTATGAGGTGGATTGATTCATTGACTGGGGTAATCAGGATGGGAGTGTTAGAGACCGTGCGATTGGCACAGGACAGAACAGAGTTTAGGGCTGTTGTATATAGGGTCGCTATGAGTCGCAGGCAACTTGACCACACGTAACAACAACAACAGCTCCACTGTGAAAGACAGGCAGTCTCCTCCTTTAAAGACTTACAGTTCAAGACACCAGAGGGGAGGTTGTCATTACTTGACCATCAGATCAAGGGTGGGGGTTTGGTTTTGAATTACAGATATTATTGACAAGATACAGAAAAGACAAGGCATCATTTAGGAATATTCCTAAATTTCCATATTTGGTAACTGGGTAAATAGAAAGGATATAAATGAAAACAGGAAGTATCAGAGGAAGAAAAGATAGACTGGTGACTTGACTTTGGACTGGCTGACATAGAGGGGATGTTGGAAAGAATTGAATAGCTATGTCTGGGGCACAAGAAAATGTTTACACACTGAAAGGCTAGTTCTAAATTTGAAAATTTATAAACTGAGATTTAGGAATATCATCTACGAACATGCTTGAAATTACCAAATGACTTGCTGGTAGTAATCATTGCTGTTTTGTTTTTGGTCTGAATAAAATTTTTATTTTATATTGGTTTTACTTACAAAATTTGTATACATTGGGGGTTTTTTACATTAGATCAGAGCTCAAGTTAGTTTTTTCAGAATCTTTACATTATCATCAATTACTTCACTTAGTCACTGTTGAGTTTTCAACAATAAACTATATTTAATTAGCTATTTTTGTTTAGACACTGCCTGAACCATTTTGGAAAACAACCTCATGAAGTCGGTTGCACAGAAAACAAAGCATTCAGTGTTTCTATTTCTGTCTGATTATATACACCTTGGGTCCTGATGGTAGGAACCTCATAAATGTTGAAGAGAACAGTCAATCCTAAAAAGATTGTGGAAAGAAAAAAATTATTACTTACATAAATCCTCTAAGGAACTAACAATGAAAAATTACCCCAGCCCTGTGCTCCTCAAAACTTTTCCATCCCATAGCAACACAAGTCCTACATTATTTCTCCTACAAAACCAGATCACTTAAGTGCTGCTGAGAAGAGAAGAAAGTGATTATCATCTTTATGAGAGCACAGGGAACGCTCAATAAATGTTGTTGAAAAGGGAGCACCAGACAGAGGCAGAGAACAAAAAAGCTGCAGGCAGACTGTGCATCCTGAGGATTTGACAAGCAGGTGTTCCTATGGCCATCAAATCAACTATTCATAGATGTCTTGTTCTGGGCCAGAGAATCCTGCTTAGAGAAACAATACCTCTGTCATTAGCCCCAGGAGACATCAATCACTCATGCCAAGACACACTGTTAGCTCAGGAGGAATTTCAAAATTTAACTGGGTCAAAAATTGCTTCTAAACAGGTTTCCTTAATCTAATCTAAAGACTGTGAAAATGGAAAGAATTCTCCGTTTCTGCTAATTCTACTTATAACTCCAGCCATATTTTTATTATCTTTTTTATCTGCAAAAATTTCTGTTCCAATATAAATATTTTACATAATGCTTCCTAAAAAAAAGCCAAAAATGATTAAAAATCTCAGCAAAATCCAGCCCACTTTCTCACATCACTCTCTTTGTCATCCTCTTTCTACTTTCCAGTTCACTCTTCAAAGCACACCTCAGCTCCCTAGTTAACTCAGGGTAATTTGTTAAGACCAACTCAACTTTAATATCTCTGCTATGACTGTCGTAAAATTTAGAACTCGGCATATGTTATCACCCATAAATTTCTTTTCTGTGTATGTCCTATGCCTCAACCTAGATCACGAACCCTTGGGTGAATTCATCCTATCTCATCTCATTATAGTGGGAATTAAATATTACCCAAAAGAAAATGGAAGAATATGCTTAAGCCTTTCATCCTAACCCATGAAGATGATATGTAGGTTTCTACCAACATTAAACTGTGCATAAAATTTCCTTTCCAATTATAATTTCTAGCTCTTTTTTTCTGGATATAGTTTTCTTTTCAGACCTAAGATAGCCTTTTATATATCTTTTGTTGTTGTTGTTAGGAGTCTTAGAGTCAAGTACGACTCATGAACCCTAAAAGATCTGAACCCTGTTCAATGCTGCAGCGTCTTCACACTGCCTAACACACAAGAGCCTATGGAAGCAGTCACCATGTCAATGCACCTAGTAGAGAGCTTTACTCTTTTTTCCTCTTCTTCACCGACCCTCCACCCTTCCCAGTCCTTCTCCAAGGAATCATCCCTCCTGGCAACTTGCCCAAAGTATGTGTTATGAAGCCTCATTATTCTTGCCTCCAAAGAGCACTTTGGTTGCATCCTCTCTATCTGTTTGTTCTCTTGGCGGTCCATGGGATGTTCAGAGTTCTTCTCCAACAGCAAAGCTCAAAGGTGTTAATTTTTTCCTGTCATCCTTATGCATTGTCCAGCTCTCAGATGCACAGCTAGTAACTGGAAAGACTATGAACTGTATCAGATGCACCTTAGTCCTCAAACTGTATCAGACACATCTTAGTCCTCAAACTGACAGCAATACTCCTCAATAATTTGGAGAGGTTCCTAAGTGCAGATTTTCCCAGTGCAATGTGTCTTCTTATTTCCTGACTGCTAGTATCAAGAGTGTTAATGGTGGATCCAAGTAAGATGAAGCTGTTGACAGTTTCAATCTCCTCTCCATTCACCATGACACTGCCAATAGGTCTAGTGTTTAGAATCATTGTTTTCATGACATTGAGTTGTGCAATCCATACTGAAAGCTGCATTTCTTGAACTTCTGTAACAAGTGCTTCAAGTTCTTTTCCCTTTCAGCAAACAAGATTGTGCCATCTGGATAACATATATTATTGCCGAGTCTTCCTCTAATCCTGATGACATACTCCTCTTCATAGAGTCAATCCTCTCAGATAATTTACTCAGAAAACAGACTGAATAGGTATGGAGAGAGAATACAACCCTGACACAATCCTTTCCCAATTCTGAACCATGTAGTGCTCCCCTGCAATGGTCACACATCAGCCTCCTGGTCAAGGTAAAGGTTCTGCACGAGCAAAATCAAATGCTATGGGACTCTCACTCTTTCCAAAGTCAGCCACAGATTGTTATGATCCACACACTCAAACATCTTTGCATAGTCAATAAAGCACAAGTAGACATTCTTCTAGTATTCCTTGTTGTTGTTAAGTGCCGCCGAGTCATAGACGACTCATAGTGACCCCATGAACGAAAGACCTGAACACCTGTATAACTTTCCTTGTTTCTTCAAATTCATAGAGTTTCTGGAAACAAGGTATTTAGGAAGTGGATGCTACTCCTGCCTCCAAGCTTGTTTTAATCGGGAAGCTCCACCAAACACTGTCTACCATGGGAAACCATTATCACATATGATACATGAGTGTCACGTTGTTTAGCATCACAGCAACCACGAGTTACTTCTGTGCATCAAATGGACAGACCAGTGCTATACCACTTAGATAAATGTTTAATCAAAAACAAAACCAGGCTTGAGGGCAGCAGATTAAAATCACCCACGTTTGACTTGGTAGCATAGCTTTCTATCCACTAGGGCCAATAGAGCTCTCTCTATATGGTTGTAGTTTTTGTTGTTAAGTGCCATTGAGTCATAGATGGCTCATCTCTCAAATTTTAATGCTACCTGAAAACATAAGATTATTAAGAATGAAATTTTATCTTTAGTTTTCACAATATCTATTTATATCAGCGTTCTAAGGAAGATCTAAGGAAGATTTACTAAGAAGTAAATCTGAGACTTCTCTTGCTATTTTGCTAATATAATTTGCTTCACGCAAAAACCATGCCTTCTAATTTGAAGTTAATTTGACATTTTTATGCTAGAGATCTAGCTGTGTAAAGATTTTTAACAATCACTGAAAACTTAAATGCTTACTAATGTAGAGCCCTTTTCAAGGGTTACTATTATATTTATGTGAGTCTAATTTCTCAGTTGTAAAGTATCCTTAACATTTATGGGAATAAAAACAATCACTTCTATAATAAACAAGTACATAAACTTTTAGTGATAATAGGACTATTAAAACAAAAGTATTACTATATTCTGCAGTTTTACACATCTAGTGCACTTATAACCAAAACACAACATAAGGATTCTCTCAAAGCTTAGAAGGCCAGAAGTCTAAATTCAGGTTCTATCTCTAGGGGGAGGTTTTCTTACTCTATCAGTTCTGGAAGAAGATCCTTAGCTCCTGTCAGAGCCTGTAATCCCTTGGAGATTTTCATCTTCTGAGTCTAGGAGCTTCTTAGCACAGGGACCTCACGTCCAAAAGACTTGTTATGCCCATGGGTCTTCTTTCTTGATGGCAGTAAGACAAAAGGTAATTCAGGCCATGCTCCAAGAAAACTTTCCTTAAATAATATCAGGGCTGTCACTTGAATAAAGGTATTACACCTCATTCTAATCTTTCCCCTGTATATTTTTATTGACTTGCACAGAATCATTCATATGCATTGTGTTTCGTGTATGTACATATGGTAGGTCATTTGTTGTTGCTATGTGCTATCAAGTTCTATGAGACTCATAGCAACCTTATGTACAGTAGCTCTCTGAACTCTGTCCTATTTCATTATCTCTGGCACACCTGCCCCCAAAACCCTAGTCACTGGGTCAATGCTAATCCATCTCATTTAGGGACTTTCTCTCCTGCCCTGTCCCTCCACCCTTTCAAATATAATGTCCTTCTAGAAGTACTGGTCCTTTCTGACTACATGCCCAAACTATGTGATATGAAGCTTCAAAATCCTCGCCTACAATGAGCAGCTTAGTTTCACTTTCTCCAAGGCAGACTTTTGGCAGTCCATGGTATGTTCAATACTCTTCTCCAGCACTACAATTCAAAGCATCAATCTTTTTTCCATCATCCTTAGTCACAGTCCAGTTCTCTAATACGTGGCAGGAAACTGTAAAGACCATGGCCTGAATCAGATGCACCTTAGTTTCCAGACTGACAATGCTGATCTTTGGCATTTTGGAGAGTACCCTGACAGCATATTTCCATAATGCATTCATCTTTTGATTTCCTGACTGCTGGTGCTAAGAGTGAAGTGCTATGTTCCCTAGTAAGGTGAAATTGTTAACTACCTCAATCGCTTCTTCATCTATCATGGTGTATTTTATTTTTTTATTTTATATTACATCTATATTTTAATTAACATTGATTCATCTTAAAATTACAACTAATTAGCCAATAATTTCATATCACATCATGAGGATGAATATATAATCACATAACGACACATAACTTGGGGGTCCAGTTGATTCAAATGGCAAGTAGAAATTGTTTGTTATAATGTTTAAATTCATCCATGTGCCAGCATTCTTCTTTAAGAGAAATATTGTATGCCAGTATGATTATTCTGGGAGAACCAGCCCTCACACACTCCATGTACCTCTGATAAAGCTACTACTCAAGATTTACCATTCTCCCCTTATATAGGGAGACAGTTACTGCTAGATGCTGTCAAGTCGAGCATGACTCATAGCAACCCTATCAACAGCCGACCTGAACCTGCCTTATCACGTGCTGGCCTCATCATCTCTGACACACTCAAGCTCATGCTTAAGTCATCAACTTGTTAGGGATCTTCCTCTTCTTCACTGACCTTCCCACGCATGATGTCCCTTTCCAAGGAGTATCTTTGCCTCATTACATATCCAAAGTACAAAAGACAAAGTTTCACCATCTTTGCCTCCAAAGAGATCTCTGGCTGCACTTTTTAAAAAAACATGTCTGTTGCTTCTTTTGGTGGGCCATGAGATATTCTCCAATGCCACAAGTCAAAAGTATCAATTCTTCTATTTTCCTTATTCATTGTCCAGCTCTCCCATGTGTAGTATGATTAAGAATACCATGGCCTGAATCAGGTGCACCATAGACCTCAAACTTACATCATAGCTTTTAAGCATTTTGGAATGGTTGCTAACAAGATTTCCTAATGCAATATGTCCCCTTATTTCTTGACTACTGGTAACAAGAGTGTTGACTGCTGATACAGGGAAGTTGACATCATTGACAGCGCCAATCCTTTCTCCATCTATCATAATGTTTACAGTTGGTACTGTGGTGAGGACCTTTGTTTGATTTTTTTTATATAAATATATTTTTTATTTTATAATGGATTCTTTACAAAGTTCATATACATTGTTTTTCATACAAGATCTTTCCCATTTCCTTTCCCTCTCTCCACTCATTGAATTAATCATAGGGTCGCACAGTTTAACCTTTATTTTCTTGATGTTAAGATGTAATCCATGCCAATGGCTATAGTCCTTCTGTTAGTAAAGTTGTGTCCATGTCCCAAAACAGAAAACCAGAGTTCTTTGATCTCTTCTTGAAAAGGGCTGCATGCTACCATTGCAACAGAAAAGCTAAGACATGGATCTAAGACTGTATCTGCTATCTTGTCTACCGTAAGGTCAAGAAGAGAGAGAAGCATTTGAGAAATGAAGAGATAGAGCTCCCTAAGATTTGACCCGTGCCATTTCTATTCTAAGAACCTAGTTACACAAACCAATATAATGTCCAAAACAAAACAAAACTTTTCGTGTGTGTGTGTGTGTGTGTGTGTGTGTGTGCGCGCGCGCGCGTGTGTGGTGTACCATACAGCTGAAACTGACCCATAGCTGACCTTCCAGCAGGTTTTCCGAGGCAGTTAATCACATGGAGGAGATTGCCCATCCTTCTCCCATGGAGCATCTGGTGGCCTAGAACCTCATGCCTTCAGGATTGCAGTGCAGCTTCTTGCCAATAGGCTGCCAGAGCTCCCTCTTTCAAAGATAGTTTGTTTTACTAATTAAGCAGAGCCATGAATAATAAGATATAAGATTTAACATTAACATTAAACAGCATGGTAAGTCTGGTGTCGATTGTTTCTTTCATATCTGTATTCATTTCCTAGGTCTATAGTAACAAATAACTATAAGGTGAATAGCACAAAACAAGAAAAATAAGTGATCTCACAGTCCTGAAAGCTATGAGTCCACATTAAGGCCCTGCTCTCACTATCAGCTCTAGAAGGAGCAAGTCCTTCTAGTCTCTTAAAGATTCTGGTAACCTCAGACATTTCTTAGTGCTCTTTAGATGCATATTCACATGGCCATTGTCCCCTTAGTGCATCTCTGTATGTTCTCCTCTTTTATAACATCATTACTCAGGTTGGATTAAGACCTACCCTATCGGGCTCACATTAACTTAGCTGATGACATCTTCAAACGCTTGGTTTCTAAACCAGGTCAGGTTCACAGGCAGGTGAGGTTAGGATGTCAAGGAATGTTTTTGAAGGGCACAATTCAATCCATAACAAGATCCATCCTTGCTTTGACCACTTCCTCCTCATTTAAACCCTAAGAACATCTCTACATTAACCTTAAAAAAATACAATAATTTATGAACTCTTCAAAGAGCAATAAGTCAGTCAAGATTACCAATCAGAATACCTTTATCCTACAATTTAACTAAATAGAATACAATTTAACCTAATAGAATCAGTGGGCTAGTGATAAGAGATGCATTGTCAACTCGAAGGCAAGTTGTTCAAATCTACCAGTTACTCTGCATGTGACAGATGACCAGTCTCCTCCCATGTGATTTACTGACTCCACAAATTGTCTAAAGATTAGCTGCAAATTAGTTCTGACTCAATAGGGTATAACAACAGCAGAATCAGAGTTAGGAGATGTCAGTGATCTAATTCAGCTCAATCTTAAAATATATTTCAAAAACAATATATTGGCAAATGGATCCTATAGGCACATTAGGGAATTTTTTTGTTTGTTTTGTTTTATTTTATTAATTTAGTTTGTTTATTTTTCATTTCAATGAACATCTACAGAGATTTTGGAATTCCATTCATTCATTGTTGCACCCTTCTCCC
Organism: Elephantulus edwardii; assembly: GCF_000299155.1. Classification (NCBI taxonomy): domain Eukaryota; kingdom Metazoa; phylum Chordata; class Mammalia; order Macroscelidea; family Macroscelididae; genus Elephantulus; species Elephantulus edwardii. The sequence goes on from NW_006399818.1 coordinate 7,868,819, forward strand.
C
>NW_006399818.1:7868981-7871237 GCF_000299155.1 Elephantulus edwardii
AAAAATAATGCCCTAAAATATAACACTTTAGACTATTCTCTCCCCCATAGACTTCAATGCCGTAAAGGGAAATATGTTTATTCTTTTTCTCCTTTTGGAGATGCATAATGTATGTCTCAAGAAGACCAGCATAAAGGAAATATTTTCAACCCTGAAACCCTACTGGACTAACTGGAAATTAGAACTAGCAATCACAAACCATTCACTGATCTAATGAAATAAACTAAAAAACATAAAAGTCATTGTCACTGAGTCAGAAGTGACTCATAGCTGACCTTCCACTGGATTTCCGAGGCTGTAAATTGCCCAAGACGAGTCTGTCCATTTTCTCTCTCAGAGCCACTGGGATTTGAAATGTTAGATAAGCATGGTATTTGGATCAACAGTGCAATACCATACAGACTACACCTTTGTGTTATGGATTAAGAGAACAGAGAGGATAAAATGTATTGATAGTTATAGACTTTAAGCAGGTGTCTAGGTCAGATATTCTAGACAGTTGCAGAATAGTCACGAATCGAAATCTTCTGACTTTCCAATCTCATGTTTCTTCCAGACTTCATTTTTCAAATGTCATCTTAGAAGGCATTTAACATTTAACTCAAAAGTATTTTTCAGAAAAAAATTTTTTCAAAAAGCACATACTAGCACACATTCTGAGCTACTCATGGCTTATCTATCACTCTGTCTAAATTTGAGTGTGCCTCTTACATATAAAATTTAAAATGTTGACTCTCATTTCATGTAACTTGAGTTATCTGTGACAGGTAAGAGGCGGTTCAGGGTGCATGAGCCAGGAGTTCCTGGGAGTAATTTTGTGATATCTTGTCTCATATAAAATCTCAGACGAATTGTGCTGCATCAAATATGCCATGAAATCACTTTTAATTTACAGTGTAAGGTTTCAATATAATGAGAACACTTTTTACAGATGCATAGAGACAGAGTCCTTAATGAGGTAATCCACGTGAAAATTAATTCAGAAGGAAGGTTTATAGGATTGGAGAAGTCAAGCGTCATGCCTAATGTATGTCTCAGAAATTTATTATTTAAAGGAGGATTAGTCAAGTATCAATCTGTGAAATTCTACAAGAAATTCATTTCATAACTTAACTATTATTCCTAGCATCAGTGACTTGATTTTTCACTCATGACAAATTCTTATTTAAATGTTCTGAATATCTAAACCAATTGCATTTCAGTGGCACAAAGAATGCACTATGTATTTAGTATTTATGATATTCATTTAAACAAGACGAGCAGAACAAATGAAATGCTCATGGTATTTAGCTGAAGTTTTGAGAATGTGTTCTGAAGTCCAAAAGCTCCTTTTCTTAAGCCCAAAATAATTTAAAGATAAAAAGTGCACCGGTTAAAAAGGAAAGAAGAAGAAAGAAAGACACAGAGCTAAGACTTAAAAATCTTATCCCAAACTTCTGAGTATAGGTAAGAGATTTATAACCTATTCTTATTTGATAGAATTTTATTTTATTTTTGTGATACAGAAGTGAGCGACCAACAACAACAAATAATATTTAATGCAGGTAACGCTTACTGGATGCCAGGGGTAATTTTTAAAAATAACAAGAACTCATGGCCACTCAGTGACTTCTCACTTATAGTCATCATTAGAACAGAGTAGAATAATTGCCCTGTAGAGTTTTTAGGATAAACCTTTCAAAAAGCAGACTATTTCACCTTAGTCTCAAGAAACCACTAGTAGTTTCCAACTACTTGCCTTTTATTTAAAATCTACACTTTTTGACCATTACCACTCAGGGTTCTGAGTCATAACTCTAAGCTCTCTGTAAATATTCATTCATTTTATTCTTACAACAATTCTCCAAAATAGTGCCATCATTACTTCCATTTTACAGCTTTTAAGACTGAGATGGAGGAAGTAAATTACCCAAGTCACCTGGCAAGAAACACACAGAAACGGGATCTGAATTTTGTAAGCCCAGTTTCCAGAGTCTACAACATATGAGCACTTACAATATACCAAGAACTAGGATAGTTGTCCTTCATTTATATTTAATTCATCCTATGTCCTAATCTATTATAGAACAAACCACATTACCCTCTTTCATTTATACTTTGCTCTAGTATGTAGTTAAACCCTGAATCAATTAGTAAATCTGTACCATATTTAAAATCAACTGTGTTTCATCTGACAGGGGTCCCAGGAGCACAGTTGTTAAAGAGTTAAAGAGTTCATCTGCTAACAAGAAGGTTGTTGTTGTTGTTGTTGTTGTT
>NW_006399818.1:7872287-7873342 GCF_000299155.1 Elephantulus edwardii
TGCCTTTGCATAGTCAATGAAACACAGATAGACATTCCTCTGGTATTCCCTGCTTTCAGCCAAGATCCATCTAACATCAGCTACAATATCTCCAGTACCACGACCCCTTCTAAACTCAGCCTGGACTTCTGGCTGTTCTCTGTTGATGTACTGATACAGTCATTTTTGAATAATCTGCAGTAAAATCTTGCTTGCATGTGAAGTGATTGTTCTGTAGTTTCCACATTCTGTTGGGTCACCTTTCTTTGGGATAGGAACAAATATCGAGATGGTTAGAATTCACCAGTCATTGCAGAATAGAAACACACGATAATCTGCTTCCATACATAATCTCTACGAATTAGAATGGGCTGGCATTGCAGCTAAAAAATTAAAGCAAAAAAATATTGGTATCATGTCAGTTCTGAGGTGTAAGGCACCCCTATAAGAACTGCTGTGGGTTGTTATGAAAACAGACAGCCAAGTCTTTCTGGTGTGGAGAGGTGGGCGAGTTTAAAATACTGACCCCATGGTTACCAACCTAATGTCTGACCACTCACCACCACCAAGGCTCCCTCTGAGAAATTGACAAAGGCAAGTAGTCACTGTTTTGCGCAAGTACTAAATGGGAAGGCAGACTACTTTCTACTACTTTTCTGTCCTGTCTTGAGCTAGTAGCTGTTCAATTAACAGTGAGTAAAGCACACAGAAGAGATACCTCAGGACCCAGCCTACCCAACAAGGAAGGCTGCACCAAAAGAAAAAGCAAAGAAACCCTTCCATAAATGTGTTAACATGGGTGTGCACAGATCTGAGTGCATCACGCCTCTGATTTCTGACTGCTAGCAAAACAAACCAATTTGTCCTGGAAAGGATTAAACCGGGTGGCTCTTTGGAGGTAAGGATTCTGAGGCTCCGTCTAACATAATTTGGACATGTTGTGAGGAGAGACTGGTCCTTGGAGAGGGACATCTTGCTTGGGAGGGTGGAGGGACGGTGCAGGAGAGGAAGGCCCTCTATGAGGTGGATTGATTCAGTGACTGGGATAATTGGGATGGGAGTATCAGAGACAGTGC
>NW_006399818.1:7874873-7881648 GCF_000299155.1 Elephantulus edwardii
ATGATATAGATATAGATATAGATACAGTCTAGCATTGGGAAAAAAGGAAGAAACTCATCATCAAATTACTAAAATTATTTCGCTTGGATTATATAATAAATTTTACTTCTTTTGGATTGTACCATACAAATAAATTCTTCTTCTTTATGTTGCTGTTGTTATGTACTGCCATAGTGAACCTATGTAAAACAGCCCTAAGCTCTGCTCTATATTGAGCCAGCCTCGCTATCTCTGACACACCTACCCCAATTGAGTCAATCCATCTCATCCAAGGTCTTCCTCTCCCTCTCCAAGGACTGGTCTCTCCTTGCAACACACCCAAAGTATGTCAGATAGAACTTCAAAACTCTTACCCCCAAGGAGCAGATTGGTTTCACTCTCTCCAAGACTAACCTGTTTGTTCTCCTAGTATTGCATGGTATATTCAATACTCTCCTCCAGCACCACAGCTCAAAGATATCAATTCTTAAATAATCCTTAGTAATTGTACAGCTTCCTGATGCATAGCAAGCAATTGTGCAGACCATGGCCTGAAGCAGGTGTACTTTAATCTCCAGACTGACGTCATTGGTTTTTAGCACTCTGGAGAGGTCCGGTCCCTGACAGCAGATTTTCCCAATGCCATTTGTCTTTTGCTTTCCTGGCTGCTGATAGCAAGAATGTTGATTGTGGTGCCAAGCAAACAAACTGTTGACAAGCTCAATCTCTTTGCCTCTACCATGATGCTGCCAATTGGCTTAGAGGTGAGAATCATTTTCTTTCTTGATTTGGAGCTTCAATTCATACTGAAGACTACAGTCCGTCACCTTCTGCAGCAAGTGCCTCATGTCCTCCTCAGTTTCAGTAAGCAAGGTTGTGTCATCTGCATAATGCAGGTTGTTGATGAGTCTTCTCTAATCCTGATGCCACATTCCTCTTCCTAGAGTCCAGCCTCCCAGAGGATCTGTTCCAAATTTTCCATTCTTAAGAGACACAATAATAACTTTTATATACCCACTACCATCAAGTGGATTTAAATTCATAGTGACTGTCAGGTTTCCTAAGGAACAAATGTAAGCAGGAGATGTAAAGCCTTTTGTTAAGCGCATCACACACTATGGCTTATGTCATCAGAGCCCCAACTTTATACAGGATTTAGTAAAGAATATTTTAATATTGAAAAAATATAATTTTAACAGACAAAACAAATAGATCATTTATTTTCTAAAGTACTTAAATGCTAAGGAACAACATTTTCTTTTCAAAATATTGAATCTATTCTTCCAAATCGTAGCCCTATAACTTACTAACAATATAGCATTCTGGGTGAGTGTTTCTTTTTATAAATATACCCAAACATAGATATGTTGTTGATGCTGATCGTTGCTGGCCACTTGATTGTGACTCTTAGTGACAGCTACTTGACACAGTAACACTCTATAGAGTTTCTTTAACTGTGATCTTTATGGGAGCAGATCACTAGGTCTTTCTCACACAGAGTCACTGGGTGGGTTTGAACTACCAACTTTTATGTTAGTAGACAATCACTTAACCATTATGCTAGAGTACTGCTTAACGTGAGGCAATGTAAGAATAACATTGTTGTTGTTATGTGTCATTGAGTAGGAAACTACTCACAGCTGATCCTCTAGAGAGTTTTCAAAAGCAGTAACTCACAAAAAAGAGAATGCCTATCTTTCTCCCTCAGAGCAGTTTGGGCTGACTATGCAACTCTTTACCATTTGGTCATGAGATCTCTATAATAATATAAAAGTAAATCACAATAATAATATCACTTGATCTAAATTTTCTAATTACTTCTCAAGAAGATATGCTTAAAATACATACAAACATTCCAGGAAAAGATGATCAATCCCCTCCCACTGATTTACAGCCTCTGAAACCCAAAAGAACATCACCTCTGAGTCAATTCAAACTGGAAGACAATGAAAGAAAGGCAGATAGAAAAAAAGTTGTAATCAGGCCATGTAACTTCATTAATGATATGGAAGTTCAATATGAAATAAACTTACAAAATGAAAAATAGAGAAAACTTGGCAAGTTTTTTAACATCTTGCATATTCTCCTGAGAAAAAACCAAAATCAATCTCAACAAGAGGATCAATACTCTGTGACAAAGGTACAACTTTGCCATGTATTATATACCTTAACATAATACAAAAACACTACCAGCTGGACACATAAACTACATCACAATAAACAGAGAAAGTACTGAAGCTGTCAAGGATTTCATTTTACTTGGATCCAAAACCAACATCCAATGGAGGCAATAATCAATTGGGTAAAACTGCTGCCAAAGACCTCTTTCAACATGCTAAAAAGGATGACACTTTGAGATCTGATCCAAGCCACTGTATTTTCAACATCCTCATAGGTATGCCAGAGCTGGACAATGAATAAAGATGAATGAATGCATTTAAATTAAAGTGTTGATGAAGAATACTGACTAAACTAATGACTGCTAAAAGAAGGAACAAATATGTCTTAGAAGACATACAGAAAAAAAAACAATGCTTCTCAGCCGTGAGGCTGGCAAGACTTTGAATTATGTATTTTGGTTATTTTCTCAAAAGGGACCAAACACTGGAGAAAGACATTGTGATTAATAGAGGGTCAGAAGAAAAGGAAATCCTCAATGAGTTACACTGACACAGTGGTAGAAAGAATGGGATCAAACAGCAACTGCTTTGAGGATAACACAGGACCAGGCAGTGCTGTGATTTGTTGTACTAGGAACAACATTGCTATGAGTTAAAACTGACTCATCAGCATTTAATAGCAATGAGATGAGAAACTAGTTTATCTATCTCTGGAAATAATTTATGCACGTTCTTTGTTTCAGACAGACAGCTTAATCAAGAAGATTTCCAAGTCTTTCATGAAGTCTGACTTAAATTCAGTAAAGAACATTGAAAAGAATGGAATATATATTATCTTAGGATATATGACACAAATAAAATTTGATCATAATTTTAAATAATGGAGCTCTGATGGGATTGCAGTAAGGAGCTTCACTTCCAACTCAAAGGCACACGGTTTGAATCCATCAGCTTTTCCATGGGAGAAAGACAGGCGATCTCCTCCTACACGATTTCAATCTCTGCAAACCCAATGGAGGGTCAATTATGAGTTGGTTCCTACTTAATGGTACATAATGACAACAATTTTAAATACATTAAAGTCTCCGTACTTCCAAGGATCTATACCACCCTTTGTGGTGGTTGTTTTATGTTGTCGAATTGCCTGCAACTCATAGTGACCATATTATGTACAACAGGTCTTAAGCCTGCCCTATTCCTATTTCCCTAACACTTAGATGTGCTTAGCCTTTTCTAGTTATTCATATGTCTTGAAATGTAAGATAGTTCTAATATACACAAGGGTTCTATAGATAAGGCTCACCATTAACTCTTTAAAGATCTTTGTATAATTTAATTATAAGCTATAGATTATATTAACATTTATGACTCGTTCATGTTGAAAATATAAGCCAAAACAAGTTGTGTGAAGCAGATTCCAACTCAGACTCTATGTACTTCTGAGCAGAATGCGCTCCATGGTGTTTTCAATGGCTTTGATCATTTGAAGGAAACTCACCTGGGATGAAGCCTTTCATCCCAGGAGCCCCACACTAACAATATTTCACCTAGCAGATGGGTGCTTGATCACCCATATCACGCCAGAACAGGTCATCAATTTTTTTTACATTACCCTATGGTTGTAGATTCTGTCCAGTCATCACTACAAATCAAAGCTACCCTGGGAACAACATATTAAACCTCGCCCTGCACTGTGCTAGCCTCACAGTCTCTGCCAAGTTCAAGTCATTGTTGCAGTCACTGTGTCGGCTCCTCCTGTTGAGGGTATTCTCTGTCTTTCTCCAAGGACTTGTCCCTCCTGAAAGCATGCCCAAAGTACGTGAGACAAGCAGCTCCTCTCAGGAACACCCTGGTCGTACTTCCTTCAAAAGAGATGTTCTTGTTCTTCTGGCAATCCCGTCGGCGCCTTCCTAATTATCTTCAAAATACTTGGTCTAATTATACGGGAATAGAAGACTAATAGTTAACATTTCTAAATTCTTTTTTTTACTTAGATATCAATTTTAAAGGCTAATTCTAACACTGAATCTTCATTTAACCAAGAACTCATACCTTTCAACTTTTCTAGTATAACCTACTATATGCAATCAGCATACAACTAGTATATAATCAGATTCACTGAACCTCTTGTTAACATTTCTTACTTTATATATGATTATTCACTCAAAAATAACTTTTAAAAGTATGTTATAATACATATAGTTACTTTTGAGCATGTATATGTTTCTCTGTATGTTTACACAAACATATTGGTGTCTGTGAGTGTATTTGTGTGGTCAACTACTATGGACTTGATAACTTCTGTATGATCTTAGCACAGTACCTGGTGACATATTACCATATTTTATGTTAATATTACCATATTTTATGAAACTATTACCATGTTGCTGTTATGTGCCGTCGAGTCGCTTGTGACTCATAGCGACCCAGTATACAACAGCCCTAAACCCTGCTCTATCCTGTGCCAATCTCACTGTCTCCATAACATCCACCCTGATTACCCAAGTCATCCACCCTGATTACCCAAGTCATCCACCCTGATTACCCAAGTCACTGAATCAATCCACCTCACAGAGGGTCTTCCCCTCCTGTGCTGTCCCTCCACCCTCCCAAGCATGACGTCCCACCCCAAGGACTGGTCCCTCCTTGCAACATGTCCAAAGTATGTCCAACAAAGCCTCAGAACCATATTTTTATACAAATAACACATACACTATACTTTCTTTATCACCTAGAAATTTCTAAAACTGAGTCTCCAAATTTCCATTTCCTCTTTTTAATCAAGGTGAAGCCCATATATCTTTGACTTAGCATCTGAGATCTAGATTTCAGTCTTACACGACGTCTATAGTCCCCAAGTGAAGTTCAGCATTATGTGTTTGTGGGGAGAGAGTGATGGGTTTGGAGGTGGGTAAGCCATGTTCAGCAGTCATCCAGGAACCTATGTGGTCAGTCAGGTGAAGGGAAACGTGCTAACACCTGAAAACCAGTTGCTAGCGAACAGCAACCACACTAGCACTAACAGCAGGTTTCAGAGTTCCAACATCCTGATACCCCACAGCCCTGCAACCATTCATTCTGGTATCTCCAAGACACCCCTCCCTAGGCTCAGAATCAGGGATTGCTCCCCACTCACACCTTTCTCACATATGTCATAACCTTGACGTATGAGTGTTTTTTAAGGTCTAATGTGCCCAGGGGGCTAATGCAGTGTTGGAACAGGGTCCCACGGGCCTTATAGGGTCCTATACTCTGCCATTTCTGGGAACCTCAGTCAGGCTGTGGCTTCTCAGGGATGCAGAAGAAGTGAGCTACATTTGTGGTTTAAAGATGGCTTTGTTTTTAAACAGAAAAGCCATGCTGTCTGCTATGAACTTGACATTTTGTTTTGATTAAGATATTAGCATCCAGTGAAAAGAGAACCGGTGTTCACTATTAAGCTTCAGCTGTGGTCAGTTTCCTGTGTACATTTTATGTGTGCATGCTATTTATGTAGGCACAGTATATTCTAAAAATAAGGAATTCAACACTTGCAGTATCAGTGAGATGAGTGAGTAGTGCATACTAATTAAAACTTCTCAATAATACACATCAAATACACATACTATTAAAACATCCTTAACAGGTATGTGACATGTTGGGCTCATAGTGACTCTGGTTTCACATCTTAAAAATTAAAATAATTTTTAATTTCACTGTAATTACTAGTTGCCCACACAAGTTTGATGATATTGTCCTGGTTAAGCAAACACCCTGTTGCTGGAAATTATTAATCATGATGGTTATGAACATAAATGCTGGGATGTCAAATAAGACTAAAAGCATACTGAGGACTCTGAATCTTTCTTAAATGTTTTTTTAAAGGAAACCTCAGCTTCTGATGACTTCAAGAGTAATAATTATTATTACCAATTATCAGAAAACTGATGATGCCCATATGAACCACTGAATTCAGTCTACTATATATGGAATGAAAGGGAAAGAAATAAAAATCATTAAACTTTTCTGATAAGCAAAGCCCTTTTTTTCAAGGCTTATATAAACCACACAACTTTCTGAGTAGCTATTAAAATTCTCATTGTATATAAATTAAGAAAATGAGGTATTAAAATAAATTCACTTTTGCTTCCTGGCCTGAAAAAAATTACTTTGAAAGATTCTGAGCAAGAGGTAAAAAATAGTTCACACTAAGAATTCAAATATATATTTTGTCTCCTGAGCTGAATGTATATACTGGATTTAAAAAAATTAGGATTAAATGATAAAGTTAATAAATATAAGATGATCAGCCTGTAAAATAATACTTTTTTTCCAATGCATTTATGTAGCTGTCTGCCCACATTTTGCAATGAAAAATGAACCATCAAAGTTGTATAACATTCTGTAATTTTTCTCCACATTCAGGTGACAATGACAAATTATTTGGATTCTCACCTTGAAATTCCATCATTGCTAGATGTTAAAAAAAAAAAAAATCAATATACCACCTCAGCTGCAGACTTCGAATGCAGGTCGCATTCTTTCTTCTCATTTCATTTTCTCCTTCTCCATCAATCCTACCATTTCTCTCCAGTTATTGTTCACCCAGTCACTCCTTCCCCTTTTCCCTCTGTTCTCTCACCCCACCCCATGTCTACTCTTTAGCTCCTCCTCCTAGAAGATAGCAAGAAGCAGGT
>NW_006399818.1:7883773-7891504 GCF_000299155.1 Elephantulus edwardii
AACAACAACAACAACAACCATAGAACTAGTGGTAAGAAGCTGTGTGGCAATCCCAAAGGCACCGGGTTCAAATCTAACATCTCTTCTGTGGGAGAAAGATGGGTAATTCCTTCCAGTGTGATTAAATGCGTCTGAAAATCCACTAGAGAGTCAGCTATGAGTTGGTTCCGACTTGAAGGTAAATAATAATGTTATCACTAGGTGTCATCAAATCACCTCTAACTCAAAACAACTCTGTAGTAACCTGTTCTGTTTGTATTACAGAATAACACTCAGACTAATCTTGTACTGTCTTCACAATCTCCACAGTACTTGAGCTCATTGTGGTAGCCACTGGGTCAAACCATCTTATTAATAAAGTCTTCTTTTCGTCCATCAACCCTGTATTTTAACAAGCATGATGTCTTTCTTCAAATTCCTCGTGATAACATACTCAAATTAGGGTAGATGAAAAGTCTAGGCTTCCTGACTTCTAAAGAACATTCTGGCTGTTGTTATTATGTGTCATCAAGTTGCCTATGACTTATAGCGACCCTCTGTACAACAGCTCTGAAACCTGCCCTGTCCTTAACTAGTCTCACTGACTCTGGCACACCTTTCCCCATTACCTTATCAACCCAGCTCATCCAGGGTCTTTCTCTCCTGTTTTGTTCCTCCATCCTTCCAAGCACGATGTCCTTCTTTAAGGACTGGTCCCTCCTGGCTACTTGCCCTACGTATGTGAAACTGTACTTATGGCTGTATTTCTTATGAAACATATTTGTTTTGTGTTGTTGGCAGTTATTGGTATGTTATTAAAATGACTGCAAAAAAATCACAATTAATGTAACATTTGTTGATAATTCAGAACACAACATAATTATATTTGATTAATTCAAACATTTTAAAAAGTGAAGATTTACTTACTAATACCTTTGACAGAACAAAAGAACAAACAGCTATGTCTTGGAGAAGGTGCAGCCAGAATGCTCCTCGGAGGAAAGGGTGATGATGAGGCTTCATCACACATAATTTGGACATGTTGTTAGAAAAAGCTATTCCTTGTATAGGGGTTTCATACTTGGAAAGAGAATGGAATAGGAGAGGAAGACTCTCAGCCAGGTGGTTTGTCACAGTCACTGCAGAAACAGGCTCCAGTGTGTCAGAGATTGTGAAGGTGGCATAGGATAGGACAGAGCTCAGATCTGTTGTTCACAGGGTCACTATGAATCATACTCAACTCAATGGCACTTAACACCACCACCACCAAACTTTGCCAGTAGCTTTAAGAAGCAGGTCCTTTAGATCCTAGAAAATCCCTGAGACACTAATAGGAATCCAAAACTATTTTTATAATAATACCAAGATAACAACTGGGTATTTTTTACTTGTTGTTGTTATGTGCCATCGAGTCGTTTCCGACTCATAGCGACCCTTTTTTTACTTAGTGACATTAATTATTACTAATATGCTATTGATTACTTATTCTAGGATATAATTTACACTTACAGTAAAGAGTAAGGTGTAAAGAAAAATTTACTGTATCATATCTATATAATAAAGCTAAGGACTGACACCTTTGAACTGCCTTTCCAAAAAAGAAATCAAATAAGTCTTTCTTAAAAGAAAAGCTAACTTTTTTAAAATTATTGATTTTAATGAAAGTTTACAGAGACTTAGGGTTTCCATTCATTCATTGGAAAGGCAAATTTTTTAAAAGTGCTCCTTAGAAGCCAGGATGGTAAGAGTTTTCAGTCTCACAGATTTGGTCATATGATCAATTGGAGAAGGACATTATGCCTAGCAAGGCAGTGAAAAAGAAGTTTCTCAATAAAGTCAGTGAGAAAGAAGTTCCACAGCAAAATGCATTGACACACTGGTTGCTAAAATGGGTTCAAACATAGCAAAAATTTGGAAAATGGCACAGGATTAAGCAATGCTTTCTTTGACTATTCTGGTTTTTCTACGATTTGAAATTGATTCAATATCAACTGCTCTACTTATTAGTCACCAAGATCATAGTGGTGCTGATGAAGAATCTTAAATACTGAAAATATATATATATATAATCAAGGACTGCCGACAGAATCATAGTCTTAGGAGGAATACCATGAAAATGTTCCTTAGAAGCAAGGCAGCAACTGTCCATTCGGTTAGTTTCAATATATTGCCAGGAAAGACTCCAGTCATAATCACCAAGTTGGCTCTGATTCTTAGCTGACTTTCCATTGAGTTACCAAGGCTGCATGTAACTTGCACAGGAGGAAACTGCCCAACTTTCTCATATAGATCAGGTGGGAGACTTGAAACACTGAAGAAGCATTGCCTTTGGGTTAATCCCTCAGGAAAGACTTGTAACTAGAAGTGAACTGTTCTTATTGTTGTTCAGTGCCACTGAGCTACTCATGACTCATAGAGACTCTATGAACAAAAGGTCTGAAGTCTTTTTATAACTATCATCATTTATCAAAGTTCATAGAGTTTCCAGAGGCATGTTGTTTAGGAAGTGGATGCTACTCAGCTTGTAGAAAGTCAGCAAAAACCAGGGAAGCCATTTATGCAACAATTGACACAATAGCTATAATGATGCATTCAAACATACCAACGGTCATGGAGGTGGTAGGGAAGCAATGTTCGCTCTGTTATACACATGGCCACCAGAGTCCGAGCTGACTGAGAGACAACTAAAACCAACATCTATATGGCCCTGGTGTTGCAGGGGTTAAAGAGTATACCTACTAAATGAAAAGTCAGTGATTCAAAAACCCACAATCTTCAGGAGTAAGATATAGTATTATGAATCCACAAAAACACCTATCAGGGAACCCTATCAGGCAAACCTAACTATTTTGTCCGGCAGGGTTACTATGAATCTGAATTGATTGCACAACAGTGAGATTAGAGCCCAGGCTTTTCATTGTTGTTGTTTTGTGTTATGTTATTCTTGTTGTTATGTGCCATCCAGTTGCTTATGAAACATAGTGATGCTATATGCACAATAGCTCTGAACCCTGTCCTAACCTATGACATTCTCACTGTCTCCTACACACCTAACACCATTGTCCCAGTTATTGTGCCAATTTTTCCTCATCCAGGATCTTCCTCTCTTGTGCTGTCCTTCCATATTTCTGAACATGATATCCTTCTCCAAGGACTGTTCCTTCCTGGAAACATGCCCCAAAAATGTCAGATAAAACTTCAAAATCCTTGTCTCCAAAGAGGAGACTGGTTTCACCCTCTCCAGGACAAAATTGTTTGTTCTCTTAACAGTCCATGCAATGTTTCATTCTCTACTCCAGAACCACAACTCAAAGGCATCAATACCCCTTCTGTCACACTTAGACACTATCCAGCTCTCTGAAGCATAGTGTCTAAGTGTGTCCTAGATCAGGTGCACCTTAGTCATGAGACTGACATCATTGTTCTTTAGTATTCTAGAGAGATCCCTGACAGCAGATTTTCCCAGTGTAATTCACCTTTTGAATTCCTGACTGCTGGTGCAAAGAGTGTTGATTATGGAGCTGAGCAAGCTAACGTTGTTAACAATCTCAATCTCCACTCCATCTATCATGGTGTTGCCAACTGGACCAGTGGTAAGAATGCTTGTCTTCTTGATGTTGATCTCAATCCATATTGAAGACTGCAATCCTTGACATTCTGTAGCAAATGCTTCAGGCCCTGCTCATTTTCAGCAAGCAAAGTTGTGTGATCTGCATATCGCAGCTTGTTAATGAGTGTTATGATCTGTTCCTCATAGACTGAAAGGTATGGAGATAAGACACATCCCTGCTCCACTCCTTTACTGACTCTTAACGATGCAGTGTTTTCTTGCTCTGTTCTGATGACTGCATCCTAGTCCAAATACAGGTCTAGAAACAGCACAGATATTCTAGAACTCCCATTTTTCTCAATGTTATTCACAATTTGTTGTGATCCACACAGTCCAATGACTTTGCATAGTCATGAAACACAGACATTCTTCTGGAATGCTCTGCTTTCAGCCAAGACCCATCTGACATTGGCTATGATGCCTTTAGTGCCACAGCCTCTTCTAAACTCAGCTTCTATTTCTGGTAGTTCTCTGTCAATGTTCCAGTCATTTTTGGATAATCTTTAGAATTTTGCTTGCATTTATTGATGGTTTTGTGTACCATCGATTCAGAGATGACTGATAGGTACACACTCTGATGGATTTTTTTGAAGCAGTTAATCATACAGGAAGAGTTAATCATACAGGAAGAGATTACTCAGCCTTCTAATGCAGAGTAGCTGATGGATTCAAGCCTTTGGGATCGGAGGGTAGCTTCTTGCCCCTAGGCCACCCAAGATCCCTCTTAGACTCTTGTTATTTGTCAACTCATTTACTCCTTACTATCTAGTCTAAGAATTAGCCTCCTTCTCCAGGTAAGAAAAACCAAGATTGATTCAAAAGACTGAGTACATTGTTAATAATGAAAGAGTCAAAATTAGAACCTATATTGCCCTCAAGTAGTTTACAACTTAAAAGAATTGATAAAACATGAACATAAACAACTATAATACAAAAGGATAAAGCCACAGATATTTTAAATAAGTGCTTCAAATATTAACAGAAAGGAGACTGGTGTTTGGAGGTGAGGGTTAAATAAAATGCTAATGTCATAGCATTTGAATTGAGCCTTAAAGTCTATACAATTAATAGTTTGGCACTAACTCAGTGTTCATAACATTTGGGAGAAGTATTCAAATAGCCCAGCAGATTTGCATTTCATTTAGAAATTATTTTCCAGAACTACACAATAATTCCACACCAATCCTAGTATGATTTTAGCTTTGGAGAAATGTGTATAAACAGAACATAGGCTCTCTGAGAAATTATTCTTTTATCTTAAAGTATGGAAACTGGAAGCTTGGACTCTTCCTACAGCTGTCAAGAAAACATCCTTTTTTTTCCTTTCTGTTTTGGTTCACTGCCTTTTCACCTTTTCTTTAGCTTTCCAATTTTCTGTACAACAAAACGATTTCTAACATAAAAACAAACCTATGCTAAGGTAGATTTCATTATAAGTGTTAAAGTTGCAACTTCCTTATTCCATGGACCAGTCTGTCCTAGAAAATGTGAGATCAAGTTTCTCCATAGAGGCAAGGATTTTGAAGCTCTGACTCACATACTTTGGGCACGTGGCCAGGAGGGACTGATCCTTGGAGAAGGACATCATGCTCAGAAGGATGGAGGGACAGTCCAGGCAAGGAAGACCCCAGATGAAATGGATTGATATGATAACTGGGACAATGGGAGTAGGTGTGTCAGAGCGATTGAGACTGGCTCAGGATAGGGCAGGGTTCAGGACCTTTGTACATAGGGTCACTATTAGTCATGGGCAACTGAATGGTACATAATAACAAAAGCAAGATTGGTAAACTATAGCATAAAATCAACAGATCCAAGATCAGCAAATTATAGTAAATTACTACTTGTTCTGCTAAGTTTATTAAAGTGCACCAATATCAAATAAATTTCACCTTCTCTGTCATTGGTGTTTATGTTACAAGAGCACATCAAGTAATTGTGGCAGAATGAGTCAAGTAAAGCTAGAATACTTACTATCTGGTCGTTTACAGAAAGGATGTGCAGACCTCTGCCACAGAGAACATGTTCAACAATTTTGTATTAAAGGTTTGCAGGGATGGTCCTGTAGATAGTTCATGTATGTTGCTATCTGAAATACTGTAGTCTTTATTGAGCCAGTTAAAAATTAATCCTATATGTAGCATTCACTATAATTGTTGTTATTGATGATTACCTTCAAATCAAGCTCAACTCATAGCGACCCTATGAACAAAAGTACTGAAACCCCTCTACAACTATCAACATGTGTCAAAGTTCACAGAGTTTCCGGAGACATGTTATTTAGGAAGTGGATGGCACTCCTGCTTCTAAATAGCTATTGTTATATACTCTTAAGTCAAAAATTACTCACAACTAACCTTCCAATGAGTTTTCAGAGACTTTAAATTGTATGAAATGAGACTGCTCATCCTTCTCTCGCTGAGCAGAGAGTGTATTTGAACTCTGTGCCCTTAGATTGTAAGGGCAGCTCCTTTCCACTAAGCCACTAGTGTTCGCTATTCATAAGAACTTCATATGATGAACATGAGCATTTTCTGTTTTGTAGCAGTTGATTCTATTTGTATGTTATTAAGAGGTAGTCTGTTATTATTACTTCTATCAATATTTACTCCCATTCCAAAAAAAAGGTGACCTTACAGAGTGTGGAAATTATAGAAAAATATCACTAATATCACACACAAGCAAAATCCTGCTGAAGATTATGCAAAAATTACTGGAACAGTACATCAACAGAAAACTACCAGAAATACAATCTGCATTTAGAAGAGATTATGGTACTAGAGACATTGTTGCCAACGTTAGGTGGATCTTGGCAGAAAGCAAAGTGTCCCAGAGGAATGTCTGTGCTTCATTAACTGTGCAAAGGCTTCTGACTGTGTGGATCACAAAAAATTGTGACTTATCTTGAGGAGAATGGGAATCCCTGAACACTTGATTTTGCTGTTGCAAAACCTATATTTGGACCAGGAAGCAGTTGTCAGAATATAGCAAGGAAACACTGCATGGTTCAAAATCAGAAAAGGGCTGCATCAGGGATGCAGCCTTTCTCCGTACCTTTTTAATCTATATGCAGAACAGATTATTTGGGAAGATGGGCTTTGAGGAGGAATGTGGCATCAGGATTGGAGAAAGACTCATCAATAACCTATGGTATCATGACACAATCTTGCTTGTTCAAACTGAGGAGGACCCGAAGCACTTGCTGCAGAGGATCAAGGACTATAGTCTTCAATATGGATTGCAGCTCAGCATCAAGAAAACAAAGATTCTCACCACTGAGTCAATTAGTAGCACCATGATAGACGTAGAAGAGATTGAGGTTGTTAACAGTTACAGCTTGCTCAGCTCCACAATCAACATTCTTGGCACCAGAAGGTAGGAAATCAAAAGACAAACTGCACTGGAAAAATCTGCTGTCAGGGACCTCTCCTGAGAAGCAACAATGTCAGTCTAGATATGAGACTAAAGTGCTTCTGATCCAGGCTATGGTCTTCACAATTACTAAATATCAGAGAACTGGATAATGACTAAGGATGACAGAAAAATAATTGTTGTCTTTGAGTTTTGGTACTGCAGAAGAGTCTTGAACATACCACGAACCACCAAGAAAACAAATTGGTTTGTCTTGGAGAGAGTGAAACCAAGTTTCTCCTTGGAGGTAAGGATTTTGAAGCTTCGTCTCACATACTTTGGGCAAATGGCCAGAAGGGACCAGACCTTAGAGAAGAGCATCATGCTTAGAAGGATGGAGGGATGACGCAAGAGAGAAAGAGCGACGATGAGGAGTATTGATACAGTAAGAGGGTTAACAGGGGCTATTGTCACTATACATTGCAGGCAACTCAATGGCACGTAACAACAAAAACTGATTAGTATTTACTCTGCACTTAGTAAGAGCTAGTCAATATCATGGGATGCTCTGGTTGTATAACCCATAGTACGATGTCCTGCTAACTCAAAATCTGCACAAGTCTGGCAATTTGAATCTACCAGCAGCTCCAAAGAGAAATACAGGTCATTTCCTCTCATTATGATTTACAGCCCTGGAAACCAATGGAGTGTCACTATGAGTTGGGAAAAATTCCACATTATTATACATTAATATATATTAAACATTTTTATATACTTCTGTAATATGGATG
>NW_006399818.1:7891604-7892598 GCF_000299155.1 Elephantulus edwardii
AACCCCCTTTTCAAGTAGCTACTAGCTGTAAAGCTCCAGGAGCTGACTGACCCACACTGGGTGGAGGGAAGATCATCCTGGGAAATGCTGGACAATAGAAGCAGGACAATAAGGAAAAGAGGACAAGAGAGGAAAGGCAGGGTCGGGGACAAGACTTGCCCAGGGTCACCGTAAAAGGGTCCCAGTGTATTCCCATTACTGAGTACCTAAACATGTTAAGGAAAAACAAAGGCACAAGGGAGGGGATATCTTCATCTCTTCATGGTACTTTCCAGTATCTAAAAATGTACATGTCATTAAAAGAAAAGATACCCTTTTCTCCAACTTCCCTTATAATACAAAAGGGAAAAAAAAATACCTGTTGCTGTCAAATTGATTCCAAATCATTGCAAAACAATGTAACAGAGGGGAACGCCTCCCAAAGTAGTTCCAAGGCTGTAATCTACCGACCTCTGGTGGACAAGTGACAAAGAAGCTGTGCTGCAATCCGGAAGGCACATGGTTCAAGGCCACCAGAGGCTCTGTGGGAGAAGGGTGGGAAATCTCCTCCCTGGCGATTAAATGCCTCTGAAAAACCTCTGAAGGGTCAGCTGTGGGTCGGTTTCGACTCTATGGTACACAACAACAACAATCTACAGAAGCTGACTGCCACATCTTTCTCCTGTGGATCAGCTGGGGAACCTTTAGGTCAGCCACAGAGTGCTTAATTCTACCATGACTCCTTTAATTTTACAATTCTGGTTAATTTTGCAGGTGTTCATAATATTTGGGTTGGATGGACAGAAAAAAATCTCAATTTGGCCACAGAACCAAAGAAAAATATGAGTATTAGTATTTTTTAGCATTTATGAAAATCAAATGTAGTTTGGTTTTGCTCTCCATACCTTTTCAACCTGTATGCAGAGCAGATTATCCAAGAGGCTGGGCTCTATGAGGAGAAGCGTGGCGTTAGGACTGGTGGACTATCTATCAACAATCTGCGTTATGCAGATGA
>NW_006399818.1:7896327-7900467 GCF_000299155.1 Elephantulus edwardii
GGAGAAGAGTGAGGATAGATAGGGATGAAACTGCAGGGTTACCCAATTTGGTGGGTAGAGGGAATGGATAAGGAAATGAGAAAGATACAGCGGAGACCAGAAAAGACAGGTTAATGATGTGCATAGTCCGATGGTGATGTGTGGCTTTTTTTGTTTTTGGTTTCTTTGTTGTTGTTTTGTTGGGTTGTGGTTTGTTTTGTTGGTTTTTTTGTGAAGATATTGTCTTTTTCATTTGTGGGTTTCTCATTTGGGAATGGGGTGCAGACTCTGACTGCTTCATGCTGAACAGTGGTGTTGAGATGAAGGGAAAAGGAAGCCCACTTTAACACTTTATTGATGGTCTTGAGTTCAAGGCAAACACTTAGCAGTACAAAGGGCAGAAAATGTCAGGAAAATTTCTTCTAACTGAACAAGAAGGCATGCAACTTCAGCTCTCAGCTACTTGTAAGAAGAGGCTGGTGTTTCAAACCTATCAGCTGCCTTAGGGGAGAAAGACGTGGCAGTCTCCTTCCAAATGATCTTAACTTTGGAAATTATATGGAACAGTTCTATTCTGTAAGAAATTAATCAAGGGCACACAGAATTATAAGCAATGTACTTAATTAAATCTTAATTAAACCTAGAAAGGAAAGCCTGGTCACATAGTGCTTACTGTGTCAGGCTGCTAACCTAATGACCAGTGGTTTAATAAGCTAGTCACTTCATGGAATACAGATGGGCAGTGTTCTCCCTTAAATATTTATAGATTCAGAAAACTGATAGAGGATTGCTATGAGTCAGAAGTCAAACAACAGTAATGGGTCAATGGATGTTATTGATGTTACGTGCCACTGAGTGCAGTACAACTCATAGCAACCCTAAAAACAACAGTTCTGAACCTCGGTCTATCCTGTGCCATTCCTATCATCTGTGAAATACATACTTGAGCCCACAATCAATCTATCCCATTGAGGAACTTTCTCTCTTTCATTGACTTCCCACCTTTCCAAGCATAGTATCTTTTTCCAAGCATTGACCTCTTCTAGCAACATGCACAAAGAGGTGATACAAAGTGTCTCCAGGCTTGTCTCTAAGGAGTAACCTGGTTGTACTTTCTCTAAGACATATTTGCTTATTCTTTTGGAAGTCTACAGGATATTGCAACAACACAACTCAAAGGCATTGATTCTCATCCTGTTATCCTTATTCACTGTCCAACTTTTAGATGAACTGCAAGTAATCAAAAAAACAACCAACTATGGACCAGGATACTATAGATACTAAGATTCTATACTAAGGTACTATTATTACCCTCATTTTACAATTTATTAAATTAATGCTCAAAATTAGTTGTGTGTGTGTGTGTGTGTGTGTGTGTGTGTGTGTGTGTGTGTTGCAACAGGTCATGCATTTGGTAAAGCTAAAACATAACATAGGACATCATTTAATCCATGGAAATTTCAAAACATCAATTTGGATGGCTTTTACAAGGACCACAAAATAATTAACACCATTTATTGAGAATCTACTATTGAGTTATAATTGATCTCAAATTAGGTATATGTGTCATTTATTGAAGCCATATTAATGAACAAAGTAAAACTGCCCCAAAAGAATGAAAAACTGACCAACTCTATGTCATCTTTACAATCTGTATTGTGTTTAAAATATAAAAAGTACAGGACTAAAACTTCAGTTCTAAGAGTCTCTTGATTTTCTTATGGTATTGCCATGTTTTAAGAATCCTAGCTAGCCTTGTACAGTACATGAAACTGAACAACCTTTAGAAATGAAAGTAGCAGATGTTCAGTAGCTGAAAAGTGTGGTGTCAGGCAGGATAAGTAAGAAAAGAAAAAACTTGTATATTAAAAAAGTTAAGAGAAAATAAAAATATGAAATGCATTTCTAAATATAGACTCAAAATCCATTCTATTTTATCATTTTTTACTGTGATTTTAACAAAAATTTCAGAAAACATGGATTTCAATTCATTCACTGTTGCACATTTTCCTCCCTACCACCCCGTTTGCTTTTATCTCTTTTAAAAATTCATTCACTGTTGCAAAATTCCCTCGCTCCCCCACCCAGTTCACCTTGCTATGCTCCTCTTGTTCTGAAATGCCGTCATGCAAATAGTTCCTAATCATATATTCATTTTAAACAGTTTTCCCCTCATCTGTTCCAATGCTATATTCATTATTTACCCTCTCTTTAGTTTTTTCCCCAACCCTAATGTCAGTCCTATTTTATAGTGTAGCATTATGCAGTATTTGTCCTTTTGTGACTGAGATAGTTCACTCAGCATAATGTCCTCCAGGGTCACCCATTTTGAATAATATTGTATGAGTTCCTTGCTTTTCAGTGAAGCATAGTATTCCATTGTGTGAATACACCATAGCTTCTCTATCCATTCATTTGTTGATGGACATTTAGGTTTTTTCCACCTCTTTGCTATTGTGAACAAAGCTGCAATAAAAATGGGCGTGTATATATCTGCCTGAGTGGCAGTTATGGTTTCTTTAGGGTATACTCCCAGTACTGTAAAAATGCATTCTTAACTGCCACTAAGATCAAATTCAGAATAAGCCCAAACAGAGCTTGCTCAAACACAACACTCATTGCCAGTAATTAGGCTTCATTATACGGAGACCCTCTTGCAGGTTTCTGAAACTGTATATCATGATGTGAAGATAATGCCTATCTTTTACCCACAGAAAAAGTGCTTGGATTGAAATGCCCACCTTTCAGTATACAGCCCAATGTTCTATGTACTACACCAACAGACCTGCTAAAGATATTAAAGTAATTGCAACTGTGTGCTAATTCTTCTTTTTACACAATTGAGGATTGGTTAATACTAAAAAGTGGCAAAATTAGAAACTTTTTTCCAATTAGGGAAGATTCTGGTTGCTGTGTATTCACATTTTTTATGAGGAACCATCTGAAAATGCAAATATGAACAACACCCTCCTCTTAGAAGGTGTGATTGGATTATAAAAAGGTGCCACAAATATATCTACATTAGAATACATACTTGACAACAATTGTGCTATCACAAATGAGTTAATTCCTCTGACCCTCAATTCTGTATCTAAAAGGCTACTTAAATAAAGGGAAAATGTACAGGAGCAGGTATCAAGCATGCCCTCTTAGAACACATCCAACCAAAGCACCAGTGTTTCCAATTACAATCATTTTCCTCATAAAAGATCAACAAAAAAAATTATTATTCTTTCACTTATTCTTTTCCTGGGAACTCCTAATTGTCCATAGCCTCAATATGTTCTTAAGGAATTAGTTGGCTTGAAAGGAACAAGAAGAAATATTTGTTGTCAACGTACAATATACAATGTAATACCCTGAAAAAGAAAATGGAACAGATTCTACCTCATAGCAACTCTACAGGACAGAACAGGAAAGCCCCTTACTGGTTAACAAGGCTGTAATCCTTTCAGAAACAGACTGCCACATCTTTCTCCTACACAGTAAGTGGATGGTGGATTCAATCCACTGTCTTGTCCGCAGTCAAGACCTTAATCGCTGAGACAACAGGGCTCATTTAGATGGATTAACAGACTTTAGGTAAAATACAGGGTGTCTACGAGAGACTTACGGAAATACTCTGAGAAACAGGAAAGTGGATGTATTTGTGTTCAAGTTCTTGGCAACTATACCATTTTTGGAGGAGAATATAAAACAGAAATAAGGGGGAGAAATAGTATTTCTTGACCTCAAAATCTACTATACAGCAATAGTAACCAAATCAAAATGGTACTGATACAATGACAGGCAGACAGACCAATGGAACTAGAATAGAGAATCCAGAAATGAATCTATCTATCTATCTATATCATCTACCTATGTCAACTGAGATTTTTGTTGTTGTTGTTATGTGCCATCAAGTCACTCATAGTGACCCTATGTACAACAGCCCTAAACTCTGCTCTGTCCTGTGCCAATCACGCCATCTCTGATACATCCACCCGGATTACCCCAGTCACTGAATCAATCCACCTCATAGAGAGCCTTCAGTACCTCCACCCTACCAAGCATGATGTCCATCTCCAAGGACCAGTCCCTCCTTAAATCATGTCCAAAGTATGTTAGTCGGAGCCTCAGAATCCTTGCCTCCAAGGAGCAGTCTGGCTTAACCCTTTCCAG
>NW_006399818.1:7903197-7945141 GCF_000299155.1 Elephantulus edwardii
TTATAAGACAAATATTGCATAAGACCATTATTATAAAATTAGAAGGATAACTAGTAAAACGTGTATGGGGACCCAAAATGGTAAGGAGTAGGAACAGATGGGTGAGGATGGGCGGGGGTGAAATCACAGCATTGCACAATTTGGTAGGTGGAAAGAAGGAATAAGAAGATGAGAAAGATCCAGAGGGTACCTGAAAAGATAGAGACATGGTAGGCATGGTCCAATAGTGATTTATTTTATAAAACATAATGAATAGGAATGATTGTATGAAAAACAATGTGAATTAAGAATAGTGTGAAACAATGTGTAAGAACTTTGTAAGCAAACAAATATAAAAGTTTTTTTAAAAAATGGAGCCAAATTATAGGGTTTCTCAGACACCATGTTAATAAATTTAGAACTCACAACACTAGTACACTGTGTAAATCATAGAAAACTCAAAACTTACAGTAGTACTCTATCTTTTCACAAAATATTCTCTGGCTACAAATGACTTATTACTGTCATTTTTTTAACCTCACAACACAATTACTGTCTCCAACAAGTTCAGTGATCTGGATCCCACTTCATTTATTCTATTGCTTGCTTTGATAGCACATCCACTTTTGCAAAAAAAAAAATCGCTCATTTTAATAGATGAGAGCCTTGTAATAAATCTTACAAATAACAAACTACAAAGCAAAAAAAAACCTAAAGAACAGGATGCTTTAAGAAAGAAAGCACAAGAAAAGCAAAGCAAAACAAACACAAATCTTTTAAGGAAAATACGATTGCTAAAATGTAAAAATTAAACAATAGGGAAATTTTATGGCTATACCACATTTCAAGCCTTGAGCTGCCGTGATGAAGGATAGAGTATGAACAAAATCCTAGCTGATCCAGGAAGCATCAAAAGAATATGGAAGGAATACTCTGAGTCAACATGCCAAAAAGAATTGGTGGACACAACCACTTCAGGAAGTAGTATTTAGTCAACGGTGATGAAGGAAGAAGTTCAAATGTACTTGAAGGCATCAGCAAAAAATAAGTTCTCAAGAATTGATAGGATACCAACTGACAGAGTTCATCAAATAGATATGCTCACCATGCTATGAAAGAAAACTTGGAGGATACCTATCTGTCTAACCAAATGGAAGAGATTCATATTTCTCCCAATTCCCAAAAAGGTGATCCAACAGAATGTGGAATTTATCAAATAATATCCTTAATATCACCCACAAGTAAAATCTTGCTGATGACCATTCAAAAATGGCTACAACAATACAGCAATGGAAAACTGTCAAAAATTCAGAGGGTAGAGAAAACAGTGCAACAATGAATGAATGGAAACCCAAAATCTCTGTAAATGTTAATTAAAACGAATAAAATTTAATAATAATTTAAAAAATTAATTTATCCTGGACTTAGAAGAAGCTAAGGCATCAGGGATATAATTTCTAGTTTCAGATGAATCTAGGCTGAAATTAGAAAAAAACCCAGAAGAATGTTTATTTGTGTGCCAAGGCATTTGACTGTGTGATTCATAACAAATTATGGTTAATATTAGAAGAAAGAAAATCCCAGAATATTTACTTGTTCTCTTGTGAAACCTATACATAAGTCAAGAAGATGTTGTCCAGAGTAAAGGAACAATGCAAGTTTTAAAATCAAGAAAAGTGTACATCACAGCTGTATCCTTACTCCACAGTTATTAAATCTGTACACTGAATAAATCATTTGAGAAGCCAGACTATATGAAGATGAATGTGGCATCAGGATCAGAGAAAGCTTCTGCAACAACCCGTGTTATGCAGATGACACAACCTTGCTTGCTGAAAGTGATGAGAATTTGAAATGCCTGCTGCAAAGGATCAATATACGTGGTAGTTGTATACCATTGAGTAAGAACCGACACACAGTTGACCCTTCAAAGGGTTTTCAGAAGCAGTTAATTGCACAGAGGAGACTGCCCATCCTTCTCCCACAGAGCAGTTAGTGGATTTGAATCACACGCCTTTGAGATTACAGCAGTTTCTTATCACTAGGCCACCGGAGTTTCCTCAATATAGGTTACATGGAGAAAAGGGCAACAATGAATGAATGGAAACCCTAAGATTCTGTAAACTTTCATTAAGATTAATAAAAAAAGAATGAAAAATCCTCACCACTGGGCAAATAGACAATGTCAGGATAGATGGAAGAAAGAGAGAAATCTCAATGTCTCCATCTTGCTTGAATTCATAGTCAAAATCCTTGGCACTGAAGTCAGGAAATCAAAACATGTATTGCATTTGGAAAGTCTACTGTGAGTGACCTCTCCAAAGTGCTGAAGAGCAAGATGTAAACTTGAAGACTAAAGTGTGCCTGATTCAAGCCAAGGTCTTTTCCATCACTTGCTATGCATTTGAAAGTTGGACAATGAATAATACAAGAAAAATTTACGTCTTTGAGTTGTGCTGCTGGAGAAGGGTGCTGAATATCCCATGAACTTCCAAAATGGACAAACAAGCATGTCTTAGAAAAGGTTCAGCCAAGAGGCTCCTGGAGGCAAGGATAGTGAAACTTCATCTCAAACACTTAGGCCATGTGGGGGAGGGTCAGCACAGGAGGGGAGGATCCTTAATGAGATGGATTTCCACAGAGACTGTAACCGTAAGCCTGAACATGTCAGAGAGGATGATGATGGCACAGGACTGGGCAGATTTCAGACTACTATTCACGGGGTTGCTAGGCATCAATGGATGACTTGATAGCACTTAACAACAACAACATACCACATTTATCCTATGAGTTCTGGTGGCCTCGTAGATAGAGAGCTGCACTGTTAATGCAAAGATGAGCAGTTAGAATCCACCAGCTGCTCCAGGGAGAAAGATGGTCAATCTCTCCTGCGATTCACGGTCTCTGAAGACTTGCTGAATGAGGGTCCAGCTTCCTAGTTGAGAACAATGAGTTGGGTTTGATATGTATCGATCATAATTTAGAGAATAAAAAACATAAAAAGGTGGGGGTGATCACAGAAAGACACTGAAGGTGAGCATGGGAGCTTCAATATTTAAGGGAGAACAATGAGAAGGGGGGGAACATATCAAGGAAAAATATTGCCAGAGAGGCAAAAAGATAAAATCTTGATATTAAAAATGGACTCTTTTTGTACAGCAGGATTTATTTTTAGTATCACAGTCACACGTTTAATGAGGTATGTTACATTCACATTAAAAGTGCGTAAAGAAAATGAACTATTTAAATATGTAAACACTTGTTTTTAAAAATCTGCATGTGTAGCAGTTTTCTTGGAAAAGCCTTCTTTCACTTTTCAGCTTTACTACTTAGAAGGCAATTATTCTCAAGATTGGTAATGTCTAAGCACCTAATCGTGAAGCAAAACTCTTTCCTCTTATTAATCTTGTGACAAAGAAAAAGCTCAACTCCTTTCTGTGGAGCAGGAACCGACTCATAGCTGACCCTTCAGACGGCTTTCAGAAGTTGTAAACGGCACCGGTAGGACTATCATTCTCCTGTGGAACAAGTGGTGGAGTGGTACTTCCCACCTTCGCGTTGGCAGTACAATTCCTTACCTAGGAGATCACCGGAGCTCATAGGTAAGCTCAGAGCTTGTGACAGAGGTTTTTAATTTTATGAAATGCTAGACAGGTAAAAAAATTACTTATCCTGGTTGATACTATATAGCCAATACCACCATACAACCTGATTCTGAAATGACATAAAATATTCTCAGTGTTCAAGAATGGCCATGAATGACAGGTTTTCTATGATACTTTTCTATTTAAAATCATAGAGAATAATTTTTTATGAATTCATAAAAATTATAAATTTTTAGATAAGAGACTTGCGAATTCATACAGAAGAATTGCTTAAATAAAAAGTTCTCTTCTAAATGAGAGAAGTATAAACTGCAAATCTTAAAACATATGATACTTAATGTGTTAAGTATAATATTGGTATTGACTTCTGATATTTAAATTATACTGACAGCTGCTGAGTGTGTATTTAGTCTTTTTGTTTATGCTTCTGGCTGAAAAAAGAAGGGATCAAGGCTTTATAAAATGACTAAAGAATTCTTCATATGGTTTCTTGTGTCCACTTGTATAATATATAGGTATTGTTTGCCGTGTTCAGCCTCGAGTCAAATGTGTCTAATTTGAAATCAGATCTAGTACTCTGCCAAGTATAGCTTTCGCATTAGCACAATCAAATGTTCTGGGATTCCCATTCTTCTCAGAGTCAGCCATAGCTTGTTGTGATCCACACAGTCAAAAGCCTTTGCATAGTCAATGAAGAACAGATATACATTCTTCTGGTATTCTCTGCTTTCTGCCAAGATCCATCTAACATTAGCTGTAATATCCCTAATACCACAACCTGTTCTAAATCCAGCCTGGACATCTGGCAGTTCTCTGTTGGCATATATTGCTCCAAATGTTTTTGGATAATTTTCAGCAGAATCTTGCTTACATATGATATCAGTGATATTGTTCAATAATTTCCACACTATTGGGTCACCACTCTTTGGAATGGGAACAAATATTGATCTTTTCCAATCAGTTGGCCAGCTGGCTGTCCTCCAGATTTCTTGGCACAACTTAGTGAGCACATCCAGGGCAGCATGTGTTTGTTGAAATAAATCAATTGGTATGTTGTCAACCCCTGGAGACTTGTTTTTTTGCCAATTCCTTCAGAGCAACTTGAACTTCCTCCTTCATCATCATAGGCTCTTGCTCATGTTATTTCATGAAATTCCTCTATGTCAGCCAATTCCTTCTAACATAGAGATTCTGTGTACTCCTTCCATCTTCTTTTGAGACTTTCTGGATCATTTAATATTCTACCCAAACTATCCTTAAGTATTGTGACCCATGGCTTGAATTTGGTTTTCAACTCTTTCAGCTTTTGCATGTTGCAAGGAAATAGTGGTCCTTGGTGAGGGACATCATGTTTGGAACAGTGGAGGGATGGCACAGGAGAGGAAGACCTTCAATGAGATGGATTAATTCTATGAGTGCAGTGGTGGAAATCATTGTGTTTAAGATGGCGAGATTGGCACAGGATAAAACAGCATTTAGGGCTCTTGTACACAGGGTCGCTATGAGTCGCAAGCAACTCGATGGCACATAACAACAACTAGTACTGTGCCAGTCACAGTGCACATATTGCCATAAACCTTTGATGGAGGAGTCTCCAGAATCAAGTCTAAAATGCAAATGTTACCATCTGATATTTTAGCAGAAGCAAAGATGGGAACTTGTATATAAGTCAACACCCTCCATGTCTTATTTCTATTGTGAAATGCTTTGCCAACAATTTGTCCTGCTGCCCTTGAGAGGTAGTCTTCCGCTACAGGCTTGACATCTGTCACTTTAAAGGACTTCAGATAGAGGTCATCCAACCTAATGAGGCCAAGTGTGTCTTCCACCAAAAATTCCAGAATAAAGCTTGGACAAAACCAGCTTCTTTTGCCAGAGTACTTACATCCTTGGTTTGTTTATCAGTTCTAATTTCTACACACTTCTATTTCAAATTAAAAGACATCTGAAGTTCCAAATAATCTACAGAGTAACTCTCTTCATCTTCTTCTCTTTGAATGGTGCGTTTCTGACAAATAGGGCTAGAATTGTCCTGTTTCTTCTTTTCCACCAAAAAGTCCACCCTCAAGGAGGGGTGTGAAGAAAGAACTAGTCTGTCTTCAGATGGAGATAAAGTAAGCTGCTGGTTCAAATCCAAACAACTGATGGGACAAGCCACATGCAAGATCCAGACTGGATAAGAGCAAAGAATCTTTACTAGACATCCATATATATTCTATGCAGGTCACCCCTCCAAAGAAATTCCCTTTAAATTGATTAATTGACATAGCAGATGGCATCATGGAGGTGATAATATTATGTATGTTCTTCTCAAGTAAAGAATTCTATCTGGGCTCATAAAGGTAATTACATCATAATTCACTTTATCCCATCTTATGAAGAGAATGACTGTTTCAAGGCTTCCAAACAAGAGAGTCATAGGCAGCAAAGTAAGTTCAAAACTTTACCAACACAGTGATCTTATTAGGTTCATTAATGCTAGAACAAAAACATTTCTAAGTGTTAAAGTATATTGGCTAGAACCACAGAAACCAAATAATGGCAAGACTAAAAACGGATTTATGTGCTTTTAAGTGTGTGTTTTCAATAATGCTTACAAAAATAATGTTTTCAAAGCTAAAATACATAGATTAGTGAGAGACATGATAGCATTTACAATCAGGATCACATTTTCCTTTAGGTAAAAATGCTAGTGGCTTGTTTTTCTATGGCGACATTCACTATCACCATGGAAACATATTCCTCTTTGATACAAAAAAGTATATCCATATTATGATGTGATAATAATTCATGTATAATCCAGAAGGAAAGAGGAGGAGCTATTTAGGATCAGAGTGTAATTACCAAATCAAAATACTTTGAAGCTTAATAAATTGTGCGAAATTACATTTTAAGAAAAAAGTATTAGTGCTAAGGTTTTCTGGTTCCAATCTCTGACATTACAGTTGAAAGTAACCAGCAGTTGATTTATTACTGTTGTTGTTAAAACCAGCTAATAAAACATAAAATTATTTTCTTAATCCAGTTTATAAGCTTCTGCATTCTAAATTTTGTCTAGAAAACAAACAAGTTAGCCTTCATGGCATAAGCAATTCAAAACTGTTTCCTGACTCTCTTGCCATTGAGGCAGAATCAACTTACACAAAACCCTCCATTGGGTTTTTAAGGCTATAAAATACATCAGCAGATGCTGCTCATTTGCTTGCTAGAGTGAGCAGGACTTGAAATGTTGTAATCTTTGATTCTCTACAGCAAGCTTTTCAAGTCCTCCTCACTTACAACAGGCAGTGTTGTGCCATCTACATAACATAGATTGTTCATGGGTCTTTCTTCGATCCTGATGTCATAGTTTTCTTCAGCTTCTCAAATAATTTGTTCTGCATACAAACTGAACAGGTACAGAGAAAAGATACAGCTGTGATGCACACACCTCCTGATGATAAAACACGCAGTGTTCCTTTGTTCTGTGTGTGCGACAACTTCTTGTTCTACGTCTAGGTTTCACATGACCACAATTGACTGCCCTGAAATTTCCAGTCTTCTCAATGTCAGCCAAAGTTTGTTATGATCCACAAAATCAAATTTCTTTGCATAGTCAATAAAACACAAATAGATATTATTCTGATATGCTCTGCTTTCAGCCAATATATATCATTCAATTAATTCACTCAATAAACATTTATTACATAAACTAGTAGCTTGGTGGTAAGGAGTTGTGCTGCCAACCCAAAAGCATGTGGTTGGCAGTGCACTAGTGCAGGAGAAGGGGGACAATCTCCTCACATGTCATTTATTCCCTCTTAAAACCCACAGGAGGACCAGCGAAGAGTTGGTTCTTACTTGAATGTGCACAAGAATAATATCAAGCAGATATTAGTATAGGTATTAACATTTGTAGATGACAATGACTATCACTTTAGTTTAGAAATGTTCAGTTTAATAACCAGAAAACTAAATTTGTTAAGTGAGATTTTAATAATTATGTTAAAGACTTTGGTATCAAACAAATGAAATAACAGTACACTCAACTCAGAGTAACTCTTAACCTACATCTCAAAACCTCAACTCCAGAGGGAAGAACAAAACTATGACAACTTTTAAGTAATATGAAAGGTACAGTTTCACAATGTAAGTATGTATGTCTCTAATGTCAAGAGTAGCGAGCTCTATTGGCTTAGTGGTAAGAAAATGTGCAGCCAACACAAAGGCACATGGTTCGACTCCACCATCCACTCCTTGGGAGAAAGAAGAGTACTCTCTCCTTCTGTGTGATTGTCTTTGAAAACCCTCTGAAGGGTCAGCTATGGGCCTGTTCCAACTCGATCATCTACAACAACAATAGCAATTTCAAGATCAATAAATCCACTATAGTCAGCAAAGTAACTATACGACCGTTATTCAAGTTAGAAAAAAAAATTAAATGCTTATAAAAGTTGGAAAACCAGAGCCATAGATATCGTCACTTACAGATCTAAATACCTAATTAAAAAGAAACTGAAACATTTTAATAAATCAGACGGTACTTCTATAAGGTTATAAGTCACAGAATAAAACGTGAAATTCAAGTTATCTTATGTACCAGCAATAATAATCGGAAAATGAAACAAGGGAAAGTGGGAAGAATGTATTCATGAGAGAGAGAAAAAAATAGTGAAATAATTCAACTAAACATGAATGTGTTTTTTGAAAAATATATAATTATTTAACAAAAAATACTTGGATAAATAAAATTAATGCCATATTTCTGAGTAGGAAGAGTCAGTATTATAAAGATGCCTATTATATCCCATTTAAGCTTTTTGCTTCACACTGTTCAAAATCTTAGGGAAATGTATACAAATGAAACTTCTAAAATCAATACAGAAAACCTAGATTATAGTGCTGAGCCAATTAGCCAATGATTCCACCAAATCTCACTGAGTTGCTTTTGGCTCAGAATAACGCTCCTCTGGGTTTCTGAGGCAGTAACTCTTAAAGATCCACTGTTGTAGAATGGGTCTGACATCAGGGTGGGGGTATGAGAGAAATAACTTGATAAATTATGTATATTGTATTGAAACAGATGAGGGAAAGAACAGATTAGAAGTGATATATGATTGAGTATTATGGTTAGCACAGGAATCCAGAATTAAGGTTGCATAGAGAAGTGTACTCGGGGTGGGGAGAAGGGACGTGGGAATTGTATACTAATGAAGGAATTGTTTTCTTTTTTTTCTTTTTCTTTTCAGAGAGGGGAGCAAACGGGTGCGGTGGGGTGGATAGGGAGAAAAGTGCGGCAATGAATGAATGGAAATCCAAAACCTCTGTAAATGTCTATTAAAATTAATAAAAAATAAAAAGAAAAATAAAATAAATGCTGCTAATAGTTCTTCCTTAGAGACTGGGAGATTCAAATGGTTCCAGGTGCAAGGCTTTTTGACTAGCAAGGCAAATCCACTCGATTACGCTACTAGAATAAACATACTGAAAAAAATATTCTTCCTCACCTATTATAAGAGATATGTGACTCAAAACAGCAATGAGAAATGATCCATTGTTGTTGACTCATTTGACAGTAGTAAATATTTATAGAAACAGAGTGTCCTATCATTTTTCTGAGGATGCCCTTCAGTTAGCAGTCAAATGCTTACTCACTATATCACCAGGATTCCTTGAGTTACTAATACATATCCCCAGAGGGAAAGAAATCCACTGCTGGAGGGCCAGTTCTGACTCACAGTGTGCTTGCTGGCAATGTAGAACTGTCCTATAAGGTTTCCAGTCACTCTAAGTGATTGAGTACAAAGGAATGGCTTAGTAAAGAACTGTGCTGCCAACACAAAGGTGCATGGTTCGCTGCTCCATGGGGGAAAGATGGACACTCTCCTGTGTGATTAACTGACTGAAAACACGCTGGAGGTCAGTCATTGGATGGTTCTGACTTGATGGTACACTACAACAACAATAACACCTGTACAAAGAGTCACTGGAGAAGCTCTCATTCCCAAGAAAGCTGATCTAACGAATATGAAAGCCTACTGAACAATATCAATACTACATTCAAGTAAAATATCACTAAAGGTTGTTTTAAATGTGTGGAACAGCATATTGACAAGGAGCAGCCTGCATGCAATTCAGCTTGGATTCAGAAAAGGCTGTGGTGGCAGGGATATAACTGCTGATGTCATACAGATTATGGCTGAAAGCAGAGACTACACAAAAGTGTTTACTTATGTTTCAGTGATAATGCACCTACACAAATATCAAGAAACAGGTGTATGGACAGAAAAAGGGACTACGGTATGGCTTAAAATCAGGAATGATGTGTTGTATCTTTTTCTATAACTCTTCAATCTATATGCTGAGAAAATCATTTAGGAATCTGGACTATATGAAGAAAGATGTGACATCAAGATGAAAGGAAGACTCCTCGACAAGCTGTATTATGCAGAGACACAGCCTTGCTTGCTGAAAGTGAAGAGGACTTGGAGTATTTGCTGTCAATGATCAAAGACCACAGTTGTTTGGGGCTTTTTTTTACTTTTTTTATATTTTATTTTAATAATTTTAATGAACATTTACAGATATTTTTGATTTCCATTCATTCATTGTTGCACTTTTCTCCCTGCCCAGCCCTCCCCCTGCCCACCCCCTGCCAGTTTGCTCCTCTCTTTGAAAAAGTAAAAGAAAAATTCTTTCTTTGATATACAATCCCACCCCCCAGTTTTCAAAAAGGATTACAACTAAATTAAAAAAAAAAACAAACCAATGAAAATTTTCTCCACTTGCCCAATGGGCAATATCATGATAGATTAAGGAAAGAGGAATTGTCAATGATTTCATTTTCCTTAGCCCCACAATCAACATTCATGGCATCAGGAGTCAAGAAATCAAAAGGTGGTTTACATTTCAAAATCTGCTTTCAAGGTTCTCTTCAAAGTGCTGGAAAATAAAGGTTTAAAGACAAAGGTACACCTGATTCAAACCACAATACTTTTAATTGCTTCCTATGCATCTGAAAGTTGGACAATTAATAAGGAAGACCAAATATGAATTTATGCCTTTGAACTGTGATACTGGCTAAGAGAACTGAATTTTTATCCCAAGAACTATGAGAACAATCTGTCTTAGAGGAAGTGCAGTCAGGGACAAGGATGATGAAGCTTAGTCTTCCACAATGTTGGCGTGTTATCAAGAGGGGCCAGTCCCTGGAAAAAAGACCCCATGCTGGGAAAAGGAGAAGACAGTGAAAGAGAGGATGACCTTTAAAGAGTTGGACTGACACAGTGACAGTGATAATGGACATGAGAATGGCAGTGATCATGAGAATGGTTCCTGTCTGGGGTCCACAGGGTTACTATGACTGATGGTTGACTTGACGACACCTACCAACAATGACAACACCCAGTTTCTAGGATGTAAATGTTTTGGAAATGGACTGTCCACACTTTTTTGCAAAAACTGGTGGGTTCTGCCACTGCTCCTTGAAATAACACTTGATAACTCCTAATACAAATAATTATCATCCAACAACCAGACAAACAACTCATTCCAGTGTTTTTTCAGCTGCCTACCCTAGAAAGGGTGAAATCAGGTTGTTCTTTGGAGACAAGGATTTTGAAATTCACTGTCACATACTTTGGGCTTGTTGTGAAGAGAGGCCAGTCCTTGAAAAGAACATCATGCTTTGAAGAGTAGAGGGCCAGGACAAGAGAGGAAGACTCTGGATGAGACGGATTGACACGTGACTGCATAAATGGGGTCAGGTATGTCACAGATGGTGAGGTGGCCAAAGACAGGGCAAGGTCCAAAGCCACTGTTCATAGGGTAGCCGAGTTGCAGTTGTCTTAATGGCACATAAGAACAAGATCAATTTAAATGATTTAAGACAACGACCTCAAAAACCTGAAAACACGTCAACCAGAACAAAAAGGAATGAATGAATGAAGATTCTGTTGTCAAGAAATGATTGCAGACATGCATGAAAACAAGCAGAAACTTTCAAATGATCTATGGAAACTGATGATGCTATATTCCATATTAACTTTCTACAATTCATAGCTTTCATTTTTTTTCTAGAAAATAGAGAACATATTTATTGTAGAAATGAGATCTACTTGTATATAATCTAAATGATGTGTAAAAGTAGATAAACTCTTTGCTGAGGAGTCAGCATGAACTCAGCTGACTCCAGTGGGTTTTCAGAAGCTGTAAATCACAAAGGAAGAAATTGCCCATCTTTCTCCCTCGGATCTCTTGGTAGGTCTGAACTGCCACAGAGAAGTGTCATATTTGGGCTAGCAGCACCACTCCTTCCTGCACCACCAGAGTTCTCCTAACAGTAGGTAAACCAGGAAGTTAAGGTCCTTATTTAGGTATTGTTGCTGAGTACCATCTAGTTGGAACTGATCTATAGCTGAGCCTCTGGTGGGCTTTCAGGGTCAGCTATGAGTCGGTTCTGACTCAACAGTACTCAACAACATATTAAAGTGAGTAAGGAAGTTCTGGTGCCTTGTTGTTATGTACCATCCATTCAGAACTGACCCAGATCTGACTTTCAGGTGGGTTTTTCGAAGCAGTGAATTGTGTCGGAGTTAATTGCCCATCTTTCTCCTGTGCAGCAGATGGTGGATTCAAACTGCATGCCTTTGAGTTGGCAGTGAAGCTCCTTACCACTAGGCCATCAGAGTTCTCTGCAGTGCTAAGGAATTGTGCCGTCAAGCCAAAGGTACACAGAACTCATCAGTATTTCCGGGAGAGGAGTGGGGTGCATTGGCAATCTCCTGTGTAATATTTACATTTTCTGCCTCTGAGAATCCACTGGAGAGTCAGCTAAGAATCAGTAACAACTTGAAGGTACACAACAATTCAGGGGAATCTCTGATCCTTACCTCAACCACGCATGCAAAGTCCCTTTATCATATAATGTAACATGTTAGGGGTCATCAAATCAACTACAACTCATAGTGACCCTATGAACAACTCTGAACGTGCCCTATCCTGTACCATCTTCATGATCTCTGTCATGCCCAAGCCCACTGTGGTAATAATTGTGCCAACCCATCTTGGTGAGAATCTTCGTCTCTTTATCTGATTCTTCACCTTTCTCAGTAGATGTCTTTCTCCTAGGACTGGTTCCTTCTGAGAAAATTCCCAAAGTAAGTGAAATAAAAGTTTCACCATCTGTGCCTCAAAAGAGCCTTCTGGATCCACTTCTTTCAAGACAGACTTGTTTGTTCTTTGGCTGTCCACAGTATGTTCAATAATACTCACTAACAGCACAATTCAAAGGCACTGATTCTTCTTGGGTCTTCCTTATTCATGGTCTAGCTTTCAGATGTACTGTTGGTGCTGTTGTTTTGTACCACTGAGTCAAAACTGATCCATAGTTGACGCTCTAGGGGGTTTTCAGAGGAATGTAATTGCACAGGAGGAGAATGCCCATCCTTCTCCTGTAGAGCAGCTGGTGGATTTGAACCACTTGTCTTTGGGATTGCAATGCAGCTTCTTGCCACTAGGCCACCAGAACTCCCTTTAGCAATTTTAAACAGTATGAGTTGGATCAGGTGAAACTTAGTCTTTCAAGTTACATCATTACACTTCAGCACTTTGAGAGATTCCTGACAGCAGATTTTCCCAATGTAACATTTCTTCTGATTTCTTGACTACTGCTACCATAGTGTTGATTGTGGATCCAAGTAAAATGAAATCCTTGACAAATTCAATATTTTGTCCATGTAGCATGATGTTGCCTATCGTTCCAGTAGTGAAGATTTTTGTTTTCTGATGCTGAGATGTAATCCATATTGAAGGCTATAGCCTTTGATCTTCTGTAATAAGTTCTTCCAATTTCTTAACTTCTTGCAAACAAGGTAGTGTAATCTCCATACTGCGGTAGCTGATGAATCTGCCTCTAATCCTGATGCTACATTCCTTTTCAGCTTCCTGAATTCTTTCATCAACATACAGATTGGATGGGTATGGAGAAAGGATACAATCCTGATGCCCATTCTGAGTTTAAACCATGCAATGTTCCATTATTCTGTTCAGACAACTGCTTCTTCTCAATGGAGAGGTTTCTCATGAGTACAAAGAAGTGTCCATGTATTCCTATTGCTTTCAATGTTACCCATAATTTGTTATTATACACAAAGTCAAATGCCTTTACATAATCAACAAAACACAAGTAAACATCTTTCTGGTATCCCATGAATATAGCCAAGATCAACCTGATATCAATAATGAAATCTCCTGTGTCATAGCCTCTACTGAATCCAGCTTGAATTTCTGGCAGTTCCCCTTTGATATACTGTTCCAGTATTTTTTTTATAATCTTCTGTAAGATTTTAATTTCCTGTATTATTAACTATATTATTTGAGAATTTCTACATTCTATTGAATCATCTTATTTTGGAATCTCTTCTAGTCAGTTGGCCAAGAAACTGTCTTCCACATTTATTAGCACAGACTGGAGAGCATATCCAGCGTTGCACCTGTTTCCTGAATCATCTCCATTGATATTCTATCAATTCCGGAGTCTTTTTTTTTTTTCACTGCCTTCAGTGCAGCTTGACCTTCTTTTCTAAATTTGTTATTATTAGTTACATTACCTTGCATACTTTTTTATTTATTTATGTATTTGTTATTATTAGTTACAGTACCTTGCATACTTTGGCATGTGTTGCTAAAAGAAGTTATTCCTTAGAGAGAGAGACCATGCTCGGAAATGTGGACAGTCAGTGAAAGAGAGGAAGACCCTCAAGGAGATGAAATGACACCGTGACTGCAACAAAAGGCTCAAATGTGTTAGAGATGGTACAGGATAGGACAAGGTTCAGATTTGTCATTCATAGGGTTGCTATGAGTTGTATTCAACTTGACAGCACTTAACAACAACAACAGTATTATTACCATTGCTATTCAAAGAGGAGGGCATGATCATGAGAATGACATGGGATAGAGCAAGGTTTTAATCCCTAGTTCTTCTTTAGGGTCACCTTAAGTCACAGCTGACCCACAGCATCTAACAACAACAGCTTTAAGTCATGAAAAGCAGAGAGACAGACAGACACAGTGACTTCAGTAATGGGCTTAGGCACAGCAGAGGACCGTGCAGGATCAGGCAGGGGTTTGTTCTGTTGTGCACAGAGTTGCTAAGAGTAAGAGCTAACAGAAGAGTAACTTACAACAACAGCCTTGTTTCATTATGCTTTTTTAACTGTCCCTTTCAGTGCAAGGTGACAGTGTTTCTGCTAATATTGTTAAGAACCTCTGGGTTTCCTATGTATGCCAAAGAGATGCACTCCAATAGAACAGGGCTCCTTAAAAAAAAACAAAAAAACAAAAAAAAAAAAACCTTTCCTGGATAAATACATCTCTATTTTTGGTTTCTACAGCAATAACTAAAGATATCATGACTCATACACCCAATCTCTTCATAGAACCTCAATGTGACTGAAATGCTGACATCGTCCTGAGTGTGGATCTGCCAATAGGTGGTCAGGCACAACCTTGGCTTTGTTTCTAAAGCACAATTCCCTGATGGTGAAATCTCCAAATTGATAGGCTGGAAATTTCTAAAATCACTTAAATCTTAATTTTTTTTTTTGTTTAAAAAGCCTTCATTCAATATATCCCTTTATTCAACATTTATTAAAAGAAATAAAGATTTGGTGCATACCCTCAACACTTTGCTAGGAAATCTTTTCTGGTAAAACCTCCAAGTTCATGACTT
Organism: Elephantulus edwardii; assembly: GCF_000299155.1. Taxonomy (NCBI): domain Eukaryota; kingdom Metazoa; phylum Chordata; class Mammalia; order Macroscelidea; family Macroscelididae; genus Elephantulus; species Elephantulus edwardii. The sequence goes on from NW_006399818.1 coordinate 7,918,495, forward strand.
ACAAATTCTGTTTTCCACAGATAAGAATGCAATTCTGGTTTTCCTGCCACTATATAACACGTATCCTATTTTTTGCAGCTTTCAATTTTCATTTTTTCCCTGAATCTTTTCATAGATTTCTTTTAACATTCATATTTCTATTTCTGTTTTTGATAAGTATTCTCTAAGATGATACAGGTTTTCTCTACTTTACTTCTTAAATGCTTCTGCACACTCCCAAGCAGAATCTTAAGATTTCTATTTCTCCTGCCATACTCTTAGAGGCAATCTAGACTTTTTCTGTCAAGCTCTTCAAATTCTTAAAACCTCTACCTAATTCCAAAACTGTTTCCACATTTAGGTAATTGTAACAATAGCAACAAGGTGAAAAAAAATGTGTATTTGCTTCCTATTCTACATTAACAAGTTATCTGAAACTGTTGTTGTTAGCTTAAATTCATTCTTCTCAATCACCTGCTATGCATCAGAAAACAAGACAACAAATTAAAACAAATAAAAACAAGACAAGAGGGAGAGTTGATTCCTTTGGGTGGTGCTGCTGGAAAGGAATCCTGAATACAGACTGCCAGACAACAAATGGAAATGTCTGGAAGAAAGTACAACCAGAGAGCTTCTCAGAGGTAAAGATGGTGAAGTTTTGTTTCACATACTTTGGACACATAGGTAGGCAAGGCTATTCGTTGGAAAGGGACATCACGCTTGGAAAGATGGTCAGAGAAGGCGAGGCAGACCCCCAGTAAGACAGACTGACACAGTGACTACAGCAATGGGCACAAGTGCATCAGAAATTATGAGGATGGCACAGGACAGGTTTGTTGTTCATAGGGTCACTATTACATATACTTAACAACAACAAGTAGCTTAACACAATGCGAATTTATTCTTACAGTTCTGGTGGTCAGAAGTTTAAAATGCATTCCACTGAGCTAAATTCAAGGTCACAGGAGGTTCTGTGAGACAATCTTTTTTGCTTTTTCTAAATGATTAGGGAGCATAGAAGGAGAATTGATGCCTTTGAGCTGTGGTGCTGGAGAAGAGCATTGAATGTACCATGGACTGCCAAGAAAACAAACAGATCTATCCTGGAGAGGGTTAAACCAGGCTACTTCTTGGAGGCAAGGATTCTGGGGCTTTGTCTGACATGCTCTGGACATGTTGTAAGCAGGGACAGGTCCTTGGAGAGGGAGGGACATCGTGCTTGGGAGGGTGGAGGGACAGTGCAGGAGGGGAAGACCTTCTATGAGGTGGATTGATTCAGTGACTGCGGTAATCAGGGTGGGTGTGTCAGAGACAGTGAGAGTGGCACAGGATAGAGGAGGGTTTAGGGCTGTTGTACACAGGGTCGCTATGAGTCGCAAGCAACTCGGTGGCACATAACAACAACAAACAAGATGCTGCTTATATTTCTAGGTTCATGATTGCATCATTCAAACGTCTGTCCCCACCATCATATTTCCTTCTATCACTCTGAACACCTTCCTAGCTATCGGGGTACATCTAGAATAATCTTTCCTGTTAATATCCTTACCCTAATCACATCTGTGAATCCCTATGCCATACAAAGTTACATATTCCCAAATTCTGAGCATCAAGATGGAGACATTTTGAGGAGGTGAGAAGGGTGTTATTCTAAGTACCACAGCCCTGTCCATTGCTCATTTAACTGTGTTTGTTATGTTTAAAGCATATTTTCAATCACACAATTTTAAGTGCTATTCCTAATTACTATCAATTGAACAGATACCCAAGTTATGATTATAATTAATATTTTTTCATCTCCACATTTAAAATATGTTGAAAATTTCAACAAGAAGAAATTGGACAACAGAGCACCTTTATTTATTGAATCACATAAATCCTAGAGCTGTGATTGATTAATTATATCGTACCTTGACTCCTTACTGTTGAAAGTATTTCCAAAGTAAGCAGTAGTTTTGTAAAAGAGGAGAAAAAGCTAAACCCTTATCACAAACTCATAAATATTCGAGAGCTGAAAGATACTTATGGGATTATATGTTTTATAGATGAGAAAAATAAGGAAATAAGGTACAGAGATTTACAAGATTTATCCAATGGCACACTCTCAATTGTAGAGGAGAGGGAACATACATTTATTTTAAGAATATCTAGTGAATAAGTTGTGGAAATCTGATTTCAGTACAAACATATAGAAAGCTGTTATATTTACACACAAGCTCTTTCAACTTCAAGTTCAGGTATCTTTTCTTGCAGCCATCTCAACTGAGGCAAATACTAATAAGAAATCTTTCAAAGAGCTGGAAGGAATTCAGCAAATTTCTCAGACTCACAAAGATCCAGACACATTTGCCAAAATGATACTCACAATGATGACCAGGCCAAATAAAGTCTGCCTTTTATGATCCAACAACGACTTTGTAAAAAATTCTGTAAAGTGAGCAGGCCCTTACAGGAATTACGATTACTGGTTGCCTTGTGACAAGGCAATTAGCAATGCTCTACTGGAACCCTCAGAGAAATACTTCGTAATGTTTATTCATGGCAAAAATCCCTTCATATTTATATGAAAATTGGCATATATGAATTATACAGCACTTGAACAGACGCATCATAAAAGAAATAGCTGAACAGATCCTCAAAAGACTCCCCCCAAAAAATTCCTGGCTCAGATGGATACATGGGTGAATTCCACCAAACATTCTGAGATAAATTATCACCAATTCTACTTAAGATATTTTAAAAAATAGAAAAATAAAGAACACTAACAGACTCATTCTATAAAGCAAGTATAACTCCAATAGCAAACCTAGGCAAAGACATTGTTGTTTTTAAATGTCATTGAGTCATAGGTAACTCACAGCGATCCTAAGAACGAAAGATCTGAACACATGTATAACTAAGTTCATAGGGTTTCCAGAGGCAAGCTATTTCAAAGTGGATGCCACTCCTGCTTCCAAGCTTGTTTTAATCAAGGAGCTCTGCCAAACACTGTCTTCCGTGGGTGACCAATGTTGCATTTGACACATTAGGGTCACAGTACTCAGCACCACAGCAAACACGAGTTACCTCTGTACAGCAAATCAACAGACCAGTGCTATACCACTATGAAGAATGTTTGACCAAAAACAATTAAAATCAGGCCTGAGGGACTTCTGTCCACTAGGCCAAGTGAGCTCTCTCTATGTTGTTGTTAAATGCCATCAAGTCATAGGCAAAGACATTAGAAAAAAGGAAAGAAGGAAAAAAAAAAAAACAAACACAACACCAGCTATAGACCAATACCTCTTATTTGCATAGAGGCAAAAATCCTTTGTAAAATCCTGGCCAATAGAATCCAATAGTATATTAAAACAATAATTCATCATGACCTTGAACTCACCAGTTGTTCTGTGGGACGAAAATGTGACTGCAGATTTAAAGGCACAAAAGCTACCCCATGGGACAGTTCTACTCTGTCCCTTAGGGTTCCTGTGAGTTAATATCTACTGGAAGGCAACAGTTTTGGGGATTTTGTTACTATGGCCATGAACATTATCACACTAAAAATATTATAATATTACTGAGTTAATGGAATTTCTAGCAAATGGCAAAATACCTCATTGCATCTATGCTTTTAGGAACTTTTGAGTCAATTTCAATTTACAATAATTCCATGAGACAGACTAGAACTGGCCCACTGGGTTTCCTGGGCTATAATCTTTCCTAAGCAGATCACCAGGTATGTCTCCCTCAGAGTCATTTGGGTGAGTTTGAACCACTAAACATTCTATTAACAGGTGAACACTTAATCTTTGCACCTCATGGGCTCCTTTAGGGTTTCTATAGTTAATAGTCTGATACCAGGTAAAGACACAGACGTAAAGTGATATTTGAGACTCTTTTCACTGTATAATGAAGATACAGAAACTTGAGAAGAATAAATCATCAGTTCTTTAAGAGTGAGTGTGTTGTGTGTGTGTGTGTGTGTGTGCCTGTGTGTGCCTGTGTGTGTAACATATTTAAATGGCTGTAAATACATAGAAAGTGAGGCTACCAAGCCAAAGGTGGGTGATTTTAACCTGCAGAACTCAAGCTGGATTTTAATTGGTTTTGGTCAAACATTCTTCTAAGTGGTATAGCACTGGTCTGTCCATTTGCTGTACCAGGTAACTCGTGGTTGCCGTAATGGTGAACACTGTGACACAGATGTGTCAAAGGTGATAATGGTTACCCATGATGGACAGTGTTTGATGGATCTCCTTGATTAAAGTAAGCTTGGAAGCCGGAGTGGCATCCACTTCTGAAATAGCTTGGCTTTAGAAATCCTATGAACTTGAAGAAACAATGAAAGTTATACAAGTGTTCAGGTCTTTCATTCATAGGGTTGCTATGAGTCGTCTACCACTTGATGGCACTTAACAACAACAAACATACATTAGTAAATTATCATTATCTCTTCTGAGAACAGAAATAATTATCCCAGGAAAAAATGGTTAAAATGTTATAGAAGAGAATAAAAATCACACCATTCACATATAGGCACTCTCAGTATACCAGTGAATTTATGCCTATAACCACCAATGCAGAGACACTTTTACATAAATTAGAAAACAATTCCAAGGCTAGTCTGAAATCTGTTGTGCTTTTTAAAAAATTATATTAACATCATTGATATCTTTTCAATGTTAATAAACAGTGAGAAATATAATCATGTTTATGGCTTAAAATGCATTCATTCATAGAATTCTTATGAATTTATTTAGGCCATAATCTTACTAGTCAACACTGATATCACAGATACAGAACAAGTGAAGTGCTTCAACAAACAGAAATTCATGCTTTTACAGTTTAGGAGCCAAGAACTTTAAATTTAGGCTGCCTGCTCTGGTGATGGGTGCTCTGGTGGCCTGGTGGCAAGAAGCTGTGCTGCATTCCCAAAGGCACATAGTTCAAATCCCGCAGCTGCTCTGAATGAGAAAGATGGGCACTCTCTCCTCCGCCTCTGAAAAATTTGCTGGAAGGTCAGCTGTGGGTCTGTTCTGACTCAATAGTACACAACAGCAACAACCCCAGCTCTAAGGAAAGGTCCACCTTCTCTCTGTTAGTTGTAAAGGAAAGGACGAGTTTCCTTCAGCATTTACAGGCAAGGCATTCCTTGCAGATTTCCACTGAGTTCTGGCCTTTCTCGCTGTCAAAGAACTTCCCTGAAAAGGGGCCCAAGTCCCAAAAGACATACCAGCCAGGGGTTCTGGAGGAGAATGACAAGTAATCCTGTCCTGGGCACTTTGCAGCCTCTGAACACCTACTGGAGGATCCACTACGAATCAATTCTGACTCCACAGAAAGAGAGTTTCTGCTCCTAGCCATTATTCTTGATGAAGATAAAGTCCCTCTCTCTCAGCTGGCTTTCTTCTCCTTTTATCTCTAGTGAAATTAAAGGTACTATAGGCCACACCTTAGAGAAACTCCCCAGTGTCAGGACTGAGCTGGGATGAGATGGTATTACATTCCACCCTTAATTCTCTTACAGTTCTTTGGTTTATCAGATCCCTGGCAATGATATCATTGTTGCTATATGCCATTAAGATGGAACTGACTCACAGCTGAGCTGCCTGTGGGTTTTCAGAGAGGAGGCTGCCCAACTTTCTCACACAGAGCAGCTGGTAGATTCGAACTGCATATGTTTGTGTTGTTAGCACAACTCCTCACCCATTAGGCCACCAGAGCTCCCTTCTCACTAACATTATATCATTACAGACATGTATTTAGGGGGACAAAATTCAATCCAAGACACCAATTCATTGTAAGATACTAATTTTGCTTGTAAGAAATGTTAATAAATAGTCTATACCAACCTCTCTACCAATTTGTCTGGTTACTTTAGGAGTGGATGTCCATAGTTATACATGCTAGATTTAAAAATTAAGTCTAGAAACAATGAATGAATGGAAATGCAAAATCTCTGTAAACATTCATTAAAATTAATAAAATAAATTTTTTAAAGTTAAGTCTATTTCTTTAAAAAAATAAAAATGTTATATTTTACCCTTTTTCTCCTAATGTACATTTTCTTTCCTCTCTCCCTTAACCCTCCTAGCAAAGCACACCTTGTTCCAGATTGCTCTTATACATATAAGGGGGGGGGGAGTGTAAGGAGAGAATGGCAAAAGAACAGCTAGATAATAAACACTGCATTAGATCAGATGAGAACTGTGTGGAAAATTAAGTCTATTTCTTAACCCATGGTCCAGTCCATAGGGGGCTGCACTGGTAGCTCAAAGGCAGGGCCTCTCTGGCAGTTCCAATCCACCAGCCGGGCCAAAGGAGAAAGATGTGCCATCTCCTTCCTCCTGTCCGATGTATAGCCTCTGAAAAAGTCTACAGGAGGACCAACTATGGTTCCATCTGGACAGCAGTGAGAGTGAGATACTCAACAGAGTTTGTGCAACACTTTTGTATGTAATTTCTCAGCAAGCATGGACATCTTCAAACCTTCAAACCTGGGGGTCGGGGAGGGAGGGAGGTAATTATGCAACAATGAAGGAATTTTTTTTTAAATGTGAACTGAGGGAGGGGGAAAGGAGGGAGATGAAATAAAATGAATGAATGAAAATCCAACTTCTCTGTAAATTTTGTTAAAATCAAAATTAAAAGAAAGCAAAAACAGTTTCAGTAGCGCATCTCCTGAGGTGTCACAGCCACCCACACCCCTCCAGGCTGCTGCATTAAGAGCAGGGAGGAGCCCCTGCCCTGGTGGAGTGACTGTTGGTGACAGAGACAAAGGTGTGTGTGATGGTGCCCTGTCACAATGGGCAGGGGCATATTAAAGCAGCCCCCAGGATATAGTTGAGACCAAGGGGGAGGCAGGCAGGAGATGCGCAGTTGGATTGCGACTCTGGGTGTGGATTGTGAAATCCAAACAGTGGAAGTAGCTGGTGGGCCGGGTTCAAATCAAGGCTCTTCCTAAGAGTTCCCCAACATCTATGCATTCTGACATCTCCACTTCCAGCTTCCGAGGCACACCCAGACATCTACAGGCCCAGATATTTGCACGCCTGGCCTCTCCATGCACAGACGACCCTGATGTGCTGAAGGTGGTGACACCGTCTGGAACCAGGAGCTCTATTGTCCTTGACATTGAGCCACTGGTCTTCAGACCCCCCTGCTAGGGATTTGTGATACCAAGAGAGCTCACTCAAGTAGCCCTGTGATCTACCATAAGAAAGGAGACAAAGGGCCCCAGGAAGCATCTTGGTCAAACAGTTACCAGCAGCGGGGCTGGGCCACTTTATTTCACCACTGAAATTTCCTTGAGATGAGCATTTTTGACATCTTCAAGGGAAAGCTGCAGCGACAACTGTCCATGGGCGAGTATACGATGTTTGATTATGCACCAATGTTTGAGAGCGACTTTATCCAGGTCAGCAAACGAGGAGAGGTGACAGATCTGCACAACAGAGGCGACCTGGTGACTGTGGGCATCGTGTGCACCAGCCCCAATCTCGGAGTACCAGATGCCATGCTGCTGGCACGACCAATTTCGGCCAGTGACAAACACACCAAGTGCAGCTGTACCAGCGCTCAGAGGAAAAGGCGGCAGCTGCTGGAGCTAACCAGGCTGCTTCCGCTTAAGTTCGTTCAGCTGTCCGTCCACAACTCTGCGAGGCAGCAGCTCTGCCTGAAGCTTGCGACTGGTCGCTCTTTCTACCTCCAGTTGTGTCCCTCTTCAGACGTGCGAGAAGATCTTTTTGCGCACTGGGAAGATCTGGTTTACCTCCTGAGACCACCAGTGGAGGCTTACAGTGGGACCCTGGCTGTGCCTGCTGGGGATGTGATGAGCATACCTGTATTTGAGGAAGAAAAGGACAGCCGCCTAGCAGTAAGTCTGCGTGCAGACTCCAGAACCTGGGGCCAGGGCGCTTTGGAGAGCAGCTTAATGCTGGGCTCCTGAAGCTGCGTTCTTTCCACACACTCTCCTTATGCTGACTTGAACATCCCCAAGGGCTCTGTCACATTAGGGAGGTTGCCACCACTTCTTAACTGCTTTCCAAGGCTAAATTTCAGAGAAGTCAGAGTGTCAGCTTTTATTTTAATGACACCTGCAGCATTCTGACAATGAAATTTTTCCTTAATACTTATTTCCAATAGCCCACGTGGACTGTTAACATTGTGGGGCATTTATGACCAGTAGACAGTCTCTCATTTGAGTTATCATGTCCTCTGTGACTGGGCAAGTTTGTATTGATTTTTGTACATATCATTATGACATGCTTTTGTGCATGTGTATACTTTGTCAGTGCATTTTGCTATCAAAATGTAAATGTGCAGTTTCTCACTTCTAGGAATCTGTTCTTCAGAAATACTAACCCAAGTGTATTAAGTAAAAGGATATGAGGGTGTTCACTTGTGTATTTTAAAACTGCTCATCTGGACCACTGCAAATGGTCTTGATGCAAAACTTAAATGACCACATATCTCTTTATAATGTCCATATAGCCCACCATTGTACCTAACATACTTTAAAAGCTCAAAAGGTTAGTATTGAATAAAGAAATGAATGGATACTGGGTCTTGAGGGAGGAAGCCAGCTGAATGACCACAGGAGGGCAGCAGAGCAGGACTTTTGTGCTTTAAGTGAAAGCTTGAACCTGACGACCTGTTAACATTTCTTGAATGGTTTCACTTATAGGAAGAGAAGAGTAAGTATTTATGGCCTCATTTCCTTCTCTGCTTCCCTTGTTTCTTCCCCCCCCCCCAGGAAGCCACCAGGGAAAACTGTGAGGAAGAGCAAGAAATAGTCAGCATTAGGAGCCTTCACATGGATCCTGATCTATTTGGGGCCATTGATGTCATGGAAGAAGAAATCCAGCTTAATTCCTTTCACATAAAGTACATTCAAGAAAGAACAGATTCCCAGTCAGACAGAATGTAGGGCCTTACAAAGGAGCAGAGGCAGCAGCAGTAGTGGTGACCACAGTCCCCACCAAACATGCCAGAGATGTGACGAGAACTGAAACTGCAGACTGAGGCAAATTTGGCACCAGTAAGAACAGGATTCTGAAATCCAGAAGGAAGTGAAGTCAGTATTACTATGGTTGATGCTCCCAACACGTCCTCAGAGGGCCTTACTACTGTTCGATCAAATGCTCTGGGCATGGCTTTGCCCTCAGAGAATACATCTTCAAGGGCTGCCAGCCCCTTCCTTGAGGGTCTCATGAAGATAACGACTGCATGAACTGGGATCATCTGGAAGACCATTTTAAAAGCTTGTAAGTCTGTCTCATAAAACAGGAATCCTCACCTCAACCTTGCAGACAGACGGCTACATGAGTGAGATGGATGGAAGACAAAGGGTTTCCTATCTGATGGTTGGCACAGGGTAAGTAAGGACACAGAGAGCTAACAGAAGGCATTCCTATTTTGACTGGTTGCTTAGTCTACCATGGAATCATTATGGGTGAAAATAAAAAAAGGGGGGGGCATAGAAGTAATCAGGACAAAAGTCAACACACACAAAAATGCCAGCCATAGCACCATCACAAAGGAGTCTGTTACCTCAAAAAATGGGACAGAGCCAACCTACAACTAGTTGAAGGTCTTCAGGTTTAGAGCCCTAATAGGATTGGTAATTACTGCTGAGCTTCAAGGTCTTCCCTCCAGAAGAGGCAATCTGATGGAAGTGTCCCAGCACCACGACTAACTTTATTAAAGAACTGCGAAGACCATCACAGTCCACATGATGCAGAGGGGGATATCTCAGCGGAAGACTGTGAAAGAGAGCAATATCATCCACTATAACACACACATTAACTCAACTTCTCTGCGTTACAGAATATATTAAGAGGAAGGGTATCAAAGAAAACTAATGACAACTTATGATCAGCCTTCAAACTGCTCTGAATAACCTTCCTTTGATAGTAATATTAAATGAATAAATGAGTAATAAAATGTTGAAGTTGCCTCATTTACCAAAGATCCTCATCCATTTGTGGTCTTAGAAAGAGTCAAACTAAATTCTTCTAAAAATTCCCAAGACATAACCAGGGACAGAAGAAACCAATAGGAAATAAGAAATATCTAAATTAAATAAAGAAAGCAATATAGTATAACAATAATTCCAAGTCACAGCAATGACACTTATAAGCTATGTGACTTTGAGCAGGTTAACTTTCAGTGGTATTTTGACACATTAAACACGTAAAATATCTGAAGCACATTAGTTTTTGTGTAAAAGATGCTGATTATTATTGTCATAAGTGCTGAAAACAAATTTGAGTTTATAATTTTTTCTAGGAAAAGCTTCCTTCCTCTCTGAATTTTGTATTTCCCTCCAAATTCTTTATCACCTTAAATATTAATAACTCAAAATATATTTTAATACTGGATATTTTTAAAATACTACATCTGTGTTGTGATAGATTTAGGCCATCTAAATAAAGGTATTCATAATATTCTTTCATAATATCTCTATTTACAAGAAACATGCTTAGTTTTGTCCAATAAGAAAGGAATTGTTTTTGTTGAAATGTCAATAATCTATTCACAATGAAAGAATAAAATGCCATACAATATATTCATACAATATATTCATAAACCTGAAATTCTAAGTGTCCATTACTTTATCCTGTTTCATCCAATTTTAGATTTTTGTGGCTTAAAACAAAATTCACAACATTCAGATGAAGCCTGACAAGAAGAATTTAAAAATCTAGACAAAAACTTGAGTGAATGTATCTTAGTGCAGAATTTGAACAAAGAACTATAAAATTTTACAAGTCTAAGATCAGCAACACAAACTAATCCTTTAATTTTGCATTTTAAGAACTTATGGTCTGAGTTTAAAAATATTATATCGTAAAATAATTAAAATATTAGAAATAAAAATCATTTCATGTCTTCGAACTGAACAATATAATATTGTTGTTGTGTGCCATTGAGTCAGAACTGATCCATAAGTGACCTTCTATGGTTTCCAGAGGTGGTAAGTCACATGGGAGAAGACTGCCCAAACTTCTCCCAAGGAGCAGCTGATGGGTTGGAACCGTGTGCCTTTGGAATTGTAGCACCTGTCCTTACTACTAGGTCACCAGTGCACCTTAGCAATATAATAAGTTATACAGGCTCCACAGTCAACACTTTCGGCACCAGAAGCCAGGAAATTAGAAGACGTATTGCCATGGGAAAGTCTGCTATTAGGGACCTCTCCAAAGTACTGAAGAGCAATAGTGTCTCTCTGGAAACTAAAGTGCGTCTGATACAGGCCATGGTCTTTCCTATCACTTGTTATGCATCAGAGAGTTAGACAGTGACTAAGGTGGAGAGAAGGAGAATTGATGCCTAGAGAGTTAGACAATGACTAAGGTGGAGAGAAGGAGAATTGATGCCTTTGAGCTGTGGTGCTGGAGAAGAGTACTGAGGATACCATGGACTGCTAGGAAAACAGATTCATCCTGGAAAGGGTCAAACCAGGCTGCTCCTTGGAGGCAAGGATTCTAAGACTCCGTCTAACATACTTTGGATATGTTGCAATGAGGGACAGGTCCTTGGAGAGGGACATCATGCTTGGTAGGGTGGAGGGACAGCCCAGGAGGGGAAGACGCTCTATGAGGTGGATTGATTTAGTGACGGAGGTAATCAGGGTTGGGTGTGTTGGAGACGGTGCGACTGGCACAGGACAGAGAAGAGTTTAGGGATGTTGTACATAGGGTCGCTATGAGTCACAAGCAACTCGATGGCAGATAACAACAACATAAAAATTTATATCTATAAATATAATTTTATGTTCTCTTACTATAGTTTCTCTTAATGATATAAGAAAACATAAGAAAAGCAGAAGTTAAAGTTACTATTTTTAAAGGAATAATATACCCAGAAATTCCTAAACAATAAACTTAAAAACAGACTGTTGTTAATTAAAAGTAATAGGCTAAGCCTATATTTGATATTATGTCTGATGCATAAAAGGAATCAATTATTACCAATTAGACATAACTTTATTACTAAATAGGAAATTTTTAATAGCTTATAAATAAACATACAAATGCTAAGGAGAGTTTCTGTCTAAAGAGTAAAGCATGCACAAACATAGTAAAAGATCTATACCATGAAAACAACCATAAAAGAAGATTAAATTAAATTACTGTGCCCCATTCTTGTTTGCTGTATCAAGGAACACTGAAGTAATAACTAACACAGCAATAATTTAATACAGTAATAATTAAAATCTGAATAAAGACATTTAAAGAATTTGGCCTAATCACTGCAAAATACAAACATTAAAAGCAAGCAATCATGTCAGCTGGCAGTAGTAATGTAACGAAGGATTTATTCTGCATATATTTTACATAAAAAATATCAAAACTGAATCATGTGGCTTAAGAAAATTGAAAAATGCAGACTATAAAGAGATCTGAAAAGTTCTAAATCCAATACAGTCATAAGAATACCGGATACTAATGAATGAAAAATACACATATCCTCATATTTAAGATTGTTGTTCATAAGAATTCTAGATAAATGTATTAAACAAAACACAGAAAAAATAATTTCCCAACTGGTCAGTTTAAATCTCACAGCTTTAAAACTAGGCAAAACACAACTAAGTTTATATACAAATCTCAACAAAAGGAAAAGTTTCAGACTGGGGAACATTTTATGATAAATATAACTGTCGTTACGTTCCTTTAATTCAGAATGGCCCCATAGTGGACCGTCCAGTAGGTTTTCAGAGGCAATAATCACATGGAAGAAGATTGCCCATCTTTTCCTCAGAGCACTTAGTGGATTCGAACTACATACCTTTGTATTGGCAATGCAATTCCTGGTAAGACGCTGTGCTGCAATCCCAAAAGCAAGTGGTCCTAATCCACCAATTGATCCATGGGAAAAGGATGGGCAATCTCTTCCCATGTAATTAACTGCCTCTTAATACATCTGAAGAGCTGCTGGTGACTTAAAGACACACAAAAGCATAAGCCATCAGACCTCCTAAAATGTACTACTAAATTACCAACATCCAAAATCAGTAACTTACAAATTCATTTAAGCAATAGCAATCTTTATAGAAAAATAGGCCAAAAAAATCTAATCTTTTGTCTCTATAATTAAAAAATGCTAAACAAAATTGAGTTACAATACCAAGTCAAGAGGAAGCTTTGGTGGCCTAGTGGCAAGAAGCTGCACTGCAATTCCGAAGGCACACGGTTGGAATCCCACCAGCTGCTCCTTGGGTAAAGGATGGGCAATCTCCTCCTGTGCGATTAACTGCCTCTGAAAACCCGCCAGAGGGTCAGCTACGGGTCTGTTCCAACTCGACAATACATATACCAACTCAATAAAATAACCAATTTAATTAAAATATTGTAATATAAAATGATAAAAGTAAAATTTGGTTAGGTGAAGGTGAAGCAGATACAGTCATATCATGGGTGACACTTTAAAGAGCAAAATGACCTAAAATTTATGTTAAATTTAAATATTTGCTACTTTTTTAGATATAATACAAAAAAATACATTTGTACAAAGAAGTTAATTTTATGAGGAAAAATAATAAGCAAATTTAACTAGTTATAAACTATTTTATTAAGCAGATGAAAGTGTGTCAATTAAAATAGATTATATAGGTATATATATGTGTGTGTGTGTGTGTGTGTGTATATATATGTATATATATATGTATATATATATACACACACACACACACATATATACATATATATATCCAAGTAGATACGAATTAAAATTCTAACAGATGTAATGATAAAAGGCAGGCATGGAGCTGTGCTAGATAATTACGTAAAATATAATGTATATGAATGATTGTATGAAACAAAAAGTCCATGTACAAAACCTAATGTATATGAGTGATTATATATAAATCAATTAAAAAAATACTAAAAACATTAAAAATCTATATGTAAAAAAACTTTAAGTAGAAAAAGGTTATGTACATTTCTTATCAATTCACTTGAGTATCACCTAATTCTGACTATATATATATATGCAAGGAACAATGCTAATACCATACGTGCTGGGCAAAACATGAATGGTCTCTCCTGTTTGGAACTTACAGTTCAGTAACTTTATAAAGATTATGGAAACTATTTTTCCCCTAAAAGCTGCAAATTCACTGTTGTCGATTTAGAACCAATTCAGGACTGCCCCTCCATTGATTACAAAAGATATACACTGAATGAGAGATTTTTCATCTTTCTCCCAAAATACTGTCTTAGGGTACCATAAGTAGTTCACTTTAAGAAAGTTTTAAGTATCATATGGTGATTTGATCAGCACATGATCTCACTTATTTGAGATAGCCTTCAATAATAAATATTGGAATTTGAGTAACTGTGATCAAATTGTGGCAGATAAATGAAGGCTGTGGTTTCCTTATGTGTAACATTCTGGACAATTACTATGAAATCTTCATTTCATGTACTACACGATTTTTTCCACTATGGTCTATGTAGTTGACTAGTACTCCTTGCTACTCAGGGTTTTGGTTTAAAATACACAACAGGAAGGAATTTTAAGATTATCTCAAATAAAATTAAAATGGATTTAATGAACAGAACAATGATTTCCAAATGATAGTGTCCAACTCTCATCATTAGATTTTACTCCAAAATCTGCAGTGGTGCACATAGTATTTGGTAATATTTCTACTGTGCTAAGGGGGGGCGGGGGAATCAATGCACAGACTTTTCCAAGAAGCCCTAGGAGTTTTCTTGAAACCTGACCTTTAACTAATTGTCATAATCCTTTCAATATAATTTATATTTTAATATTAAAATGCATTGTTCAAAATATATTTGCAGAGCATAAATATTAAAACCTTGTCATTATGCAATTTTCCTAGGACTACCACCATCACCAAAATAAGACAGCCAAATAAATAAGAAAGGTTATGTAAATGATGCACACATTTGCACACACATATAATGCAAGTCACATCATTTAATTGATTCTTTAACTGGGAAAAAATTATGAAGTGAACAAAGATACTAGTTGAACTTTTAGGGGATAAAAAGATTTACTTAAGAACATGGGCAACCATTTTCATGTTTCCATTACAAACTAGGCAAAGGTTTTATTACATCTTAATGTTATTAGACCTTAACGAAAGCAAACTTTTACCTGTGCAAGAATGGGGAAGCCAAGATTCCTACATCCATTACAAGGAGTTAAAGCTTCCCAAAGTCCAGTGGGCCCACAAGTGTTTTCATCATCATCTTCTTCTTCTACTTCTCCTGGTGACAAATTTATTGTAGATGAAGTCCTCTGAAATTAAATGTATATTATACCAATATATCAATGACATTTAAATATTTTAGCAATAGCATCAATTAAGTTACACAAATTACTTGTGCTATATATCAGCAGACTAAATCTGCATTCTCTTATCTATGACTGGGCCAAAGATATGCATAAGTTAATTTAAAGTGGAAAAAACCCAGAAAATAAGATATGAATGATATAAGGAATAGGATAGGGTAATAAACTCCCCAAATATTTGGAAAATAGCTAATAAGAAAAACCTCCAGATTCATAAAAATTGTTATATTTAGGCATAAAACTGTAAAGTATATGCAAGTTAAAAGAACAATAAAAATATTTCTATTGAAGTAGTATTGTTTTACAATTTCACAAAAAGTCAACATAAGACTTGATATTGTTAAACACAGATATTTACTTATGTTGCCTCAAAAATCTCTTTAAATTACATACACCCATGTTTGTCCACAATAGCAAAGAGGTGGAAACGGCCAAATGTCTAGTAAAAAACAGATTAAAAACAAAACAAAACAACTATGCTATATTCACACATTGGAACACTACACAGAATTGAAAAATAATGAACTCATAAAACATTACACAACATGGGTGACTCTGGAGGACATTATGCTGAGTGCAATGCCTGAGAGTCAAAAAGACAAATACTGCATAACACCACTGTCATGAAGCAGGACTGGGGGGGTGATGCGGAGGAGAATAGAGAAAGACTGGATAGATAATGAATAATGTATTGGAACTGATGAGGAAGAGAACTGTTTCATTATACGTAACACAATGGTTCTGAATAAGAGGTACATTGCAAAGAGGACTGGGGGAGGGCGTGGGAAGGAGGGAGGGAGGAAATTGTGCAATGATGTATGAATTAAAATCCAATTTTTCTGTAAACTTTTGTTAAAATCACAATTTTAAAAGATCTTAAATCTGTAAAAATCAATGATTTGTGCTATAAGGAGAACAAGTTAAATCAATACTTCATTGATTCAGCAAACTTGACAAAAACCCAGAAAGCTAAATGTCTTCCAAGGAAGAACGCCAGAAAACAAACATCCTCATGACTCAACGCTCCAAGGTGGCTGTTAGGTGCCATCAGTCATCTCTGACCAGTAACAAGGCTCCATATAACAGAACGGAACCCTGTCTGATCCTGTGTCATCCTCACAATAGCTGCTCTGATTAAACTCATTGTTACTGCCACCGTATCAATTCGTCTCATTGAGGGTCTTCCTCTCCCTCTCCTTCATTGACCTTCTTCTTTTCCTGATGTCTTTCTCCAGGGCCTGGCCCCTACTGAGAACAATCCACCCGCAATGAGTCAACTCCAACTAAAAGTCACTCCCTCAAATCAGATTTCCTAGGCTGTAGATAGTTTTTCCTCCGCTTTTACATTGGTTTCCATACAAAGTTCGTACCTGCTGTGTATCTTTCTTATATGCTGTGTTTCACACATTCCTCCCTTCACATTGTGTTTCAAATGGTCATTAATGTACATTGTGTTTTATAAAATTAATCACCATTGACCTGTACCTACTATTACCCCATCTTTTCAAGTCTGATCTTTCCCAATTCCTTCACTGCACTCTCCTCCACTCAACAAACTCTGTTATTCTAGAAATCTTCCCTCTCCATCCTCTGTCCCTTTGATTCCCTCTCCTTCCCCTTATGGACATTTATCCACATCTTACTAGTTATCCTTCTATTTTTATAATAATTGTCTTACATAGTATTTGTCCTTATGAGACTGAGTTAGTTCACTCAGCATAATGCTCTCTAAATTCTCCCATGTTATATAGTATTTTACAAGGGTTGCTCCTTAGTGTTGCAAGTATTCCACTGTGTGAAGGTACCGTAAGTTCTCAATACATTTGAGCTGTTTATATATTTTTTTATTTATTTCTTTTTCATTTCAATGAACATCTACAGAGATTTTGGAATTCCATTCATTCATTGTTGCACCCTTCTCCCCGTCCACCCCGTCCCTCCCCCACCCCTCCCCGTTTGCTCCTCTCCTTGAAAAGCAAAAGAAAAACTCCCTTATTGGTACACAATCCCTGCCCCCGCACATCCCCCAACCACACCCCCAACCCCAAAAATATTCCACTCTGCAACCCTAATCTTTCTCCTGCTAGAAGCTGGTGGATTCAAACCACCAACTTTTTAGTTGACAATGTGATATGTTACAGGCTACAGAAATAAGATGCCTCCCTGATAACATGCCCAAAGTGTCTGTCTTACCCTAGCTTCTAGGAAATACTCTGTACATTTTTTTCAAAACTTTGGGCACTCCCAGGAGGAACTGGAGATACTGCCTTCTCAAAGTGAAAGTTCGTCTCAAGGAGTTTGGAAAATTTATAATGAAAAAGAGGTAGGCTCTCGGATTTGTTTCTTCACCAGAGGGCAAACTAAACTATCATAACATGACAAAAAATTCTTTTCTGTAAATGTTGAAACAAGAAGATTAAGAATCCATGGATAGTGAGTAACTCAATGCTTTCCCACATGTACCTTAAAGAACATGACTGCCAAGCCTATGTGTTCCAGGCAGGAGACTACAATATTTAGCTCCACTGAAATTGGCCTCTCAAGAAAAAAGAAAGTGGAAGTGCCCAATCCTTACTATGAAGGAGAGATGCCTGAAACCTTAGAGTCTACCTTTCAATACCTTTCAACAAGGTCAACTAACACAGCAGTTTGTAATGTCTTAATTAAATACAGACAACTTTCCAAGATCTCTACAAACTTCAAGAAAACCTCTAGCAAGACCAAAATAAATTAAAGCACAGAGACAGAATATAATGCATATATGAAACAAGAAAAGAAAGTTACAAAATAAGTACACAAAATAGAGCAGAAGGTTTGAAAAACAAATTTCAGGGCATTTCCCAGAAGAAAGGACAAAAATACAAAGAGAGAAAAAGAAGGTACTTAAAACCAGAAGGTCCAACATTTAAACAACAAAAGCTATAGTAACTATAAAAAAATGAGATAGATGAGGAAATCAGCAAAGTCATTGTATGATGAATTTTGCCAAAACTAAAGAAAAATACACATACAGCTTTAATGCGGGGACGGGGCGGGGGACACTATATATTGTGTCTAGAGAGAGTCTAGTGTTTAACACACAACCAAGAGATTATGTTTACTGACGTTAGCAAAGATACAATCCAAGTCATTAGGTGCTGTTGACTCCAAGTCACAGGGCCCCCTATGCAGAAGATATTCAAACTTTACACAATTCTGTGCCATCCTCACAATCTGTGCTGTGCACTCACTGAGTTAATCTACCTTGTTAAAGACCCTCCTCTCCTTCATTAACTCTCCACTTTCCCAAGCATGTTGCTTTCTTCCAAGGACTTTCCCTGCCTGATAACATGCCCAAAGCATGTGAGATGTTACAGGCTAGACACCACTCCTGACTCTAAGGAGCACTCTATCTGTACTTCCTCCAAGATGTATTTGTTTCAAGCAGCAGTCATCTTCCACCAAAAGCTGTTTTAAAAAGAAATAGAATTACTGCTATTAATACACACACACACACAGACACACACACACTCTCTCTCTCTTTCTAAAGTTCTTTCTATTCATTCTCATCAACTAAAAAAAATTATTAAAATAAATATTTCCTCATGTAATTATTATACCTAGCTCCCAGTTTTAAGAGAGGTAGGGAAGCAGGAGTGGCATCCACTTCCTAAAGCACATGCTTCTGGAAGATCTACGGAAAGGCCTCCAGGTCTTTTTTTTGTTCATGGAGTTGTGATGAGTCTTGCACGACTCGATGGTAATCATCAACAACAACATGAATCCTACACCTAAATCAAGAAGCTGTTATATAAACAGAGAAAGGGAATATACACCAGATTAAAATCAAAGAAGATGTGCATTAACACTTTATATTTTCTTCAAGTGTATTCAGTCTATATGCTGAACAAATCATTCAAGAAGTTAGGCTATATGAAGAAACATGTGGCATCAGAATAGGAGGAGATTGAGGAAGCAGCAGAATGCTCCCAGATGGGCGTAAAAAGAATGCTTGATTATGGAGAAATGTGGAATGATCGAGCTCATGGAGTCTGAACCTTGCCTTGGTTCTTTACTTCAGTTGGGCCCTCGGGCCTGCGGCTATCAGGCATGGTTTTAATTGTTTTTGGTCAAACATTCTTCTAAGTGTTATAGCACTGGTCTGTCCATATGCTGAACAGAGGTAACTCATGGTTGCTGTGACACTGAACACTGTGACACTGATGTGTCAATATGATACTGATTACCCGTGATGGACTGTGTTAGGTGGAGCTCCCCAGTTAAAACAAGCTTGGAAGTAGGCATCCACTTCCAAAATAGCTTGCCTCCAGAAACCCTATGAACTTGGAGAAACGATTAAGGTTAAGCAAGTGTTCAGGTCTTTCATTCACAGAGTCACTATGAGTCACCTACGACTCAACAACACTTAACAACAATGATAAAAAACAGTAATTTATTCAGTATTTATAGTGAGTCAAAAGTCCCATCCATAATACTCTTTTTCATTATATCTTTTCATTCACCAGAGCCCTTTGAATTAACATTGATTTCTGTCATTTTGGTGTAGTTGTCAGGGACACTTCCATAACTTATATTGACACTAAGTACAATAGGATGAAACACTGTATAGACCGGTGTCACACTAACACTGTGAGAATGTTGATGCACAATTATTTGGTTTTGCTTTGTTTTGTGCTTATTATTTTTAGCAGAATTTTAGTTGTTTTCTGTCAGGTGATCTTTCTTTGAAATGGGCACAAACATGAATCCCCAGCCCCATTGGGGGGCAAGGTAGCTGCTGTCTTACAAATGTTTTGCATTGATGAGAGAATCCTTCCAATGTTGTACCCATTTATTGACATCTCAGTTTTGTACTCTGTCATTTCCTGGAGACTTGTTTTTTAGCCAATGCCTTCAGGGCAGTTTGGACTTGTTCCTTCAATACCATCAGTGCTTGATTTTATGCCACCTCCTAAAATGAAATCATATGCCGCTTCCTGAAAGAGAAGGCAAACTATACTGTTTGAACAAAATGATTTTAACAAATAGCTTGAATTTTTGTTTTCAGTTCTTTCATCTCGAGAAATGCCAATCATGTTCTTTTCATTTTGTCCTTGAACTGAAGGTCTTGTCACATGTCTCTACAAGTTATTTTTGCCTTTGTAAGCTGCCCTTTGAGATGTTCTCTTCAGCTCCTTTATCCATAATTTTCACCAATTTTTAAAGTTCTTTATATTCAAGAACAGCTTTCAGAGTCTCAAATGACATCAATTTTGGCACTTTCTTTTCTGTCTTTTTAATGACATTAGCTTTCTTTGTGGATGACTTCTTTGAGATCTTACATCTGTTCTTAGTTCATTATTAGTGCTTTGTGGTCATTATTAGTCTTTGCTCTTTGGTCAGTATCAATGCTCAATGGGTTAAATCTATTCTTGAAATGGTCTTTAAATTAAGGTAAGATGTACTCAAAATCATCCTTTAGCTTTCTTGGACTTGTTTCCATTTTTTTCAGCTTTACTTTGAACTTGTATACTGATTGAAACTGCAATTGGTAATCTATCCCACAGTCAGTACTTGGTCTTGTTCTGTCAAAATGTTACTTATCTACTTCATAGGGGTTTAAAAAAAGTATCTATAAAGTCATTTTGCTTCTTATATAGTCCACTTGGCAAGGTCCACCTGTCTAGGAACCATTTATGTTGTTGAAAGAAATGTCAATGAATAAGGTGTTGGCATCGTAACATCCTTTTACAGATGAGTAAAAGGATGAGTATCAGGATCTACTAGATCCTGATAGCATTTTGCTATCTGTGACAAGCAGTGAAATTTTCTCTAATTTAGTACACAGCAGCTCATTTTTTCATAAATATACATTTCTCAAATCAGTTAAAAAAAGATAATTATTGCAGGGATTTCTGGTATGCTGCACAAGCTCTGGAAGGAAAAAAAAATCTTTGGAGTATAAAATCTGGATCTATGTGATTAAGGAGATACTGCATCTCTATGTCTGATCAGCGTTGTCTACAGTCATCAAAACGACATCTCCTTTTCCGACTCATCATCATTTAATGGTGGAAATGTCAAAGCTTACATGACGTTGATGGCCCCACTAACCATTACACAGCTGGCTAAGAATTATCAACATTTCAGCATTACTAAATTTCGACAAGTTTTGTTCATTTTCATTATAATTATCCAATCCATTGTACAGGAAACTTCATTATTCTCTGTCTCTCCTCCTCAAAGACAAGTGTTACATCTCTTTAACTTCCGGTGATTGTTTATGGTGTGTAACACACATAATATCCAGATTCTGTAACTTACCTTCAAGGGTCTACAGTCACATTCTACAGTCATACCATTTTTACCCCTTCTTCTTATTTAATTTCACCCCTTCTGCACTATCAACATGTAGAATTATTTACCCAATCCTAATCATGGGCACGAACATATCAGGAGTGGCATCCACTTCCTAAATGACATGCCTCCAGAAACTCTATGAACTTTGATAAATGCCGACAGGCCAATAGTTATAGAAAGGCTTCAGGCCTTTTGTTCATAGGGTCGCTATGAGTTGTGCTCAAGTTGGAGGAAACCAATAACAACAACAAAGATGGGGCAGAGAAGGGCAAGGTTAATATCTATTGTTCATAGATTCTCTATGATTAGTAACTTATTAAATGGCACCTTACAACAATTATGTGAATCAAAATGACTCAATAGCACATCAATCATAATCAAATCCCTTGCTTTTACTCATGTCCTCTAACTTACTTCATTGACTAGCATATTTCAGTGGTTAAGCATTTAGAGAGTCCTGTATTCAAATCTAAATTTTCTGTTTATTGTCTGTGTGGTTTTCCAGTAGATGTCTCCACTGACTTACTTGCTTTAGCTATACAATAGGATAATTACAAAGGCCTTTTCTTGATAATTAAATGAGATAACTATGAAGTTCTTGACACATAATCAGGCTTCAATAAATACTGCCACATAACTACTGTTTTATTATAATTCTATTGATTATTCAAAATACAGTTCTGACTTTACTGCTTTATAAAATTTTCCAGATCTCTCACAAACAGCAAAGATGTCATTGTCTCCTAAGTATTTTTAGGTCTTTGGTATAAACTTAATGTTACAGTAGAAGAGAACCATGGCTTTGAAGGCCTAGCTCTACACTTAAGGTTGCATAACTTTGGGAACACCTTCTAATCTTCAGATTTCCTTATCCACAAAGAAGCTAGTAATCTACACCTGGTAGAGCTGAATTGCTGTTGTCAAATGTTATGAAGTTAGCTATAACTCATAGTGACCTTATGAGCAATGGATCTGAACTTTGCCATATCCTGCCAGTGTCATCCTCACAGTGTCTAGCATGTTTGAGATCACTGTCCCAGTCACTGTGTCAATTCATCTCCTGGAGGACTGTACCAAGATTCAATTAATTGTTTATCAGCATCTGGATTGGTGGAAGAATCGTCAACAACCTGAATTATGCAGATGACACAGCCCTGCTCGCTGAAAATGAGGAGGACCTAAAGCGCTTGCTGCAGAAGGTCAAGGACTGAAGTCTTCAATATGGATTGAAGCTCAGTATCAAGAAAACAAAGATTCTCACCACTGGGTCAATTGGCAGCATCAGTATGGATGGTGAAGAGATTGAGATAATTAACAGTTTTAGTTTACTTGGCTCCACAGTCAACACTCTTGGTAACAGCAGCCAGGAAATCAGGAGACGAATTGCATTGGGAAAGTCAGATGCGAGGGACCTCTCAAGAGTACTGAAGTGCAACGATGTCAGGCTGGAGACTAAGGCTATAGTCTTCGCAATTATGTGCTATGCATCAGAGAGTTGGACAGTGAATAGGGATGATAGAAAGAGAATTGATGCCTTTGAGCTGTGGTGCTGGAGAAGAGTGTTGAATATTCCATGGACTGCTAGGAGAACAAACAGGTTTGTCCTGGAGAGGGTGAAGCCAGAATATAGCCTAGAGTCAAGGATTCTGAAGCTTCGTCTGACATACTTTGGGCATGTTGCAAGGAGGGACTGGTCCTTGGAGAGGGACATCATGGTTGGGAGAGTGGAGGGACGGCACAGGAGAGGAAGACCCTCAATGAGATGGATCGATTCTGTGAGTGGAGTGGTGGGAATGAATGTGTTTGAGACAGCAAGGCTGGCACAGGATAGAATAGCGTTTAGGGCTCTTGTGCATAGGGTCGCTATGAGTCGCAAACGACTCCATGGCACATAACAACAACAACAACATTATATTAAAAAGTAATCAGTAAATATTACTGGTTTTATTAACATATTTTTTCAAGAAAAAGTTGTAAACATACAGATATATAAGGCATACTGCTGTTGTGTTGTTGTGCACCACTGAGTCAGAAGTGACCCAAAGCTGACGCTGTGGTGGGTTTTCAGAGGCAGTTACTCACATGGGAGGAGATTGTCCATCCCTCTCCCACTGAGTGGCTGGTGGCCTCGAACCACGTGCCTTCAGGATTGCAGTGCAGCTTCTTGCCACTAGGACACCAGAGCTCCCATATAGGGCTGACTTATCCAAACTAAGCTATTTGAAAGCAAACAGTTCCTTGTTCACTTCTGTATCTTTTATAATACAATGTACAACATGAAACTTATTATTTATTGAATAAATGCATTTCTAATCATGATTTTTGTTTGAATATCTAAAAATATTTCCTAATTTTAAGGGATATATAGAATCATATCACAAAAATAATCATTGCTATTTTCCTTTTATTTATGCTAACCACAAGAGTAACAGAAGTGAAAGCATCTATCAGTGGTTTAGCACTGCCCCCTAATGACAGCATATAAATTAGCCATGGGAAACCATCATTTTCCATGTGATTTCTTTTATAATTAAAGATGCCTGACAAAGATTTTTTTTTGCCCAATACATTATCTTCAATTATAGATAGAAAGGGGGGGAAGGCCAAATGAACACACATAAACACTGAGGGGTTTCTTTATCTGTAACACCTTTTAAGCTCTTTACTGACATCTAACTGTGTGACTTAAAGCTTCAGATATCAAACAATTCCTCAATAGAGAATATGCCCAAATCTCTTTGAGTCCAATGAATAAAGTTACATGAACTTTGTAATGGAAGTGTTGACATAAAGTTTTGTTTCTCTTGAGTAAAAACCTGTAGGTCTGGATTCCATAATAAATATTTTAAGATTTTAAAGAAATGGGCAAGATGTTTTCCAAAATGTTTATATCACTTTGTTGTCATTTTCATTAGCTATGGGTAAGAGTTCTAATAACTCTATATTCTTCGCAACATTCAATTTCTGCCATTCTCACTGATACATGGTCTCTATGACCTCTAAGCCAACTGGAGGACAGTTGTAGAAGTAGAAGAAAAAGTTGTAGAAGTAGAAGAAAACTTTCCTGGTATAATGAAGTATGAGAGAATATGTATTCAAGAAGCTGAGCAAACACTATATAGAATAGACTCACAAAGAAAAACACCAAGGTATATCATAGTCAAACTTGCCAGAAATAAAGATAAGGAGAGAATTCTGAAAGAAGCTATGGAGAAATGAAGAGTATCCTATAAGGGAGAGCAAATAACATTAGGTGCTGATTTCTCAGCAGAAACCATGTGGGCAAGATGAGAGTGGAATGACAAATATCAAATACTCAAAGAATAAAACTTCAAACCAAGAATACTGTACCCAGCAAAACTGTCCATCAAATGTGAAGAAGAGATAAAAATATTCTCAGAAAAGCAGAACCTAAATAAAAAATAAGATCAGCACTGCAGAAAATACTGAGAGAAGTCTTTCTTACAGAGATGCCACAGAAAGCAGGATGGACCAAAGCAACAACACCAAAAAGAACTTAACACAATGAAAGCAATAAATCTTTGCCTCTCAATAATTAAATTGAATGTAAATGGTTTAAATGCACCACTGAAGAGAAAAAGAGTGGCAGATTAAATGGGAAAAAAATCCATCAACATGTTATCTAAAAGAGACACACTTGAAAAACTGAAGACAAAAAAAGCCTAAAAATAAAAGAATGGAAAAAATGTACCAGACAAATGGCAACAAATAAAAAGCTGGAGTAGCTATATCAATCACTAATAAAATAGGTTGCAACCCAAAAACTATCACAAAGGACAAGGAAGATCATTACACTAACAAATCAAAGAACAAAAACCATGTAATCCTACCAATCGATGCAGAAAAGTCCTTTGACAATATCCAACAACTTTTCCTAATTAAAAAACTCAACAAAATAGGAACAGAGGG
Organism: Elephantulus edwardii; assembly: GCF_000299155.1. Classification (NCBI taxonomy): domain Eukaryota; kingdom Metazoa; phylum Chordata; class Mammalia; order Macroscelidea; family Macroscelididae; genus Elephantulus; species Elephantulus edwardii. The sequence continues at coordinate 7,944,055 of NW_006399818.1, forward strand.
GAATTTTATCAGCATAGTAAACAGTAATAAGTATTTTCACAGTATCATTGTTCTCAATGGAGAGAGATTAAAGGCATCCCCTTTGAGTAGAAGAACCACACAAGGATGCCAATGATCACCTTTCCTGTCCAATATGGTATTGGAAGTCTTAGCTATAGGAGTAGGCAAGAGAAGGAAATAAGAGGTACTCAAATTGGCAAAGAGGAGGTAAAATTATCTCTTTATACAGATGATATGATAGTATACTTAGAAAATCCTAAAGATTCAGCAAGAAAAGTACTAGACATAGACAATGAATTCAATAAAATAGCAGGATATAAGATCAACATAGAAAAATCAACTGGATTTCCCTACAGTGGCAAAAAAATACAGAAATAGCTCTATTCACAACAGCTAACCACAAGATTAAATATTTGGGCATAAATCTAAATAAGAACACAAAATATTTATTCAAAGAAAATTACAATACATTACTACAAGAAACAAAAATAGACCTGGAGAAATGGAAGAATATACCATGTTCATGGATATGAAGACTCAATATTGTGAACATAACAATTCTACCAAAGGCAATCTACAATTTCAATGCAATCCCAATACAAATACCAATTCCAATCTTCAATGAGATGGAAAAGGCAATTTTCAACTTCATCTGGAATGGAAAAAGACATTAAATAAGCAAAGAACTCATGAGAATGAAAGACAAGATAGCAGGCATCTTACTCCCTGATATAAAATCCTACTATACTACCATGGTGGTCAAGACAGCATGGTACTGGTATAGTGACAGACACATAGATCAATGGGATAGAATTGAGAATCCAGAAGCCAGCTATCTACCTATGGTCAACTGATTTTTTACAGAGATTAAATCAGTTAAGAGGGGAAAGGAAAGCCTCTTTAACAAATGGTGTTGGCAAAATTGGAAAACTACCTGGAGAAGAGTGTTGAATATGCCATGGACTGCTAGAAGAACAAACAGGTTTGTCCTAGAGAGGGTGAAGCCAGAATGTTCCCTGGAGTCAAGGATTCTGAAGCTTTGTCTGACATACTTTGGGCATGTTGCAAGGAGGGACTGGTCCTTGGA
>NW_006399818.1:7945241-7950936 GCF_000299155.1 Elephantulus edwardii
GCACAGGAGAGGAAGACCCTCAATGAGATGGATTGATTCTGTAAGTGGAGTTGTGGGAATGAATGTGTTTGAGACAGCGAGGTTGGCACAGGATAGAACGGCGTTTAGGGCTCTTGTACATAGGGTCGCTATGTGTCGCAAATGACTCAATGGCACATAACAACAACAACCTATAGAAAACTCAATCAAGACCCACAACTCACACCATACACAAAAACCAACTCAAAGTGGATCAAGGATCTAGGACTAAAACCAAGGACTATAAACTTTATCAAAGATAAGTTTGAAAAAACTCTGGAAGCCCTTATCCTTAACATGAACAGTCTTCCAAGCATGCTGAAAAACCTACAACCAGGAGAGAATAAAATAGATGAATGAGACCTTGTAAGAATCAAATTCTTATGCACATTAAAAAAAAAGAAATAAATTTAAAAAAATACCTTCTCCAACAGAGTTAAAAGGAAAGCCACAGACTAGGGAAAAAATATTTGGTAATGTCATGTTTGATAAAGGACTTGTATCTAGTATTTATTGAATACTCCAGCACCACAACAAGATAAAGGTAAACAACCCAATTGAGAAATGGGCACAGGATATGAATAGACACTTCACCAAAAAAGACATTCAGATGGTGAACAAGTACATGAAGAAGTGTTCAAAATTCCTACCTATAAGAGAGACGCAGATCAAAACAACTATGAGATATCATATTGCCCCAGTAACAATAGCAAATTTCAACAGAGCAGCAAAAGACAAATGCTAGTGAGGTGGTGGAGGACCTGGAACTATTATTCACTGTTGGTGGGAGTGTAAAATGGTACAACTACTCTGGAAGGCAGTCTGGCACTTTCTCAAAAAGTTGTAAATAGAAATACCATTTGACTCAGCAATTCCACTACTGGGAATATACCTTAAAGAAACCAGAACTACCACCCAAACAAATATACACACACACCTATGTTTATTGCTGCATTGTTCACAATAGTAAAGAGATGAAATCCACCCAAGTACCCATCAACAAATGAATGAATAAAGAAGCTGTGGTATAGTCACACAATGAAATAATACACCGCAATGAAAAACAAGGAACTAAAAATATTATACAAAATATTATACAAAATGAGTGACCTTGGAAGACATTATGCTGAGTGATATATCTCAGTCACAAAACAACAAATACTGAATAATGTCACTGGTATAAAACAGGACTGCCATTGGGAGTTGAGCAGAAACTAAGAAAAGGGGGTAAATAATGAACACTGCTTTGAAACAGATGAGGTAAAGAATTGTTTAAAATGAGTATATGATTACAACAGTCTGGAATAAGAAGTGCATAGCAAAGTGGACTGCGGCAGAGGGGAGGGAGGGAATCGTGCAACAGTGAATGAATTTTTTAAAGAGTAAAGCAAATTTGGAAGGTGTAGGGAAGAAAATGTGCAAAAGTCAATGAATGGAAATCCTAGTTTTCTCTAAACTTTTATTATTACAAAAAAAAATTGTTTTAAAACCAGTAACATTGCTTAAAAAAAGAACACGTAAGAGTAATATATTAACTGTAAACTCATGCTGTTCTCAGTGACTGACAGCTTTTATCACCAACAAATTCTTTTTTTGTGGTTGTAGTTGTTTGGTGCTATCGAGTAGAACTCATAGTGATCCTATGAACAAAGCACCTCAGACGTATCCTGTCCTGTGCTGTCCCCACATCTCTGATACAATTGAACCCATTGCTGTGGCCACTATGTCAATCTCTCTCTCTCCCGCTGACCCTCCACTTGTCTAAACATGATATATGCTTTTCCAAGGACTAGTGACTCCTAGCAACATGTAATCTATTCATCAAGTTTTCTTAAGCAAAAATTTAACCATAACTTCCAATTTTTCAACATTATAGGCATAATGAGGTTTAATAATGTTTATGAATAAGTTCCAATAATTTATGTATTTCAAGTAATTCTTCCACATCATCTGGGATATTGGGTTTATTTGCATAAAATCTTACATACTGTCCCTTTATGATCCTTTTGACTCTTTTAGATGCGCATTAATATCCTTCCTTATGTTGCCTATATGGGTAATGTTTGTCCTCTAAAAGTTTAAATATTTTATTGATCTTAGCAAATAATGAGATTTTTATTTCATTGAATTTCTCTGTTTATTGTTCATTTCCATCATACAGATATTTCTCTTATTATTTCATTACTTCCTATTTTGGATTTAATTTTATATTTTAAGTAATTTCTTATTTTTAATTGAGAATTTAATTAAAGCTTATAAAGAACTTGGATTTAAAAAAAAAAGAAAAAAAAGGACTTGGATTTCTATTCATACATTGTTTCACATTTTCCTCCCTGCCCCACCAAAGTGCTTTTTTGGGGGGGGGAAGTTCTTTTCATTGTTATGCAGTGTCCCTCCCCCCAGACCACTTTACTATGCAGCTCTTATTTGGGCTCTTGTCACGTCAATAATACCTAAACATATATCCCCTTTATAAGTAATTTCTTAAGAGTGAATTACTGACTTTTTACATATTTCTTTATTACATATATCTTTACATATTTTTCTTACATGTTTCTTGCATCTTTACATATTTCTCTTACGTACACTGGACTCTTTATTGTAGTTGTTGGTATTGGTTTTATTGATTTGCTTACAAAGTCTGTAGGAATAGTATTTCACACTATTCTTCATTCACATCATGTTTCATACAATTATTCTCAATCATCATGTTTTATAAAATTAATCACCACTGGGCTCTGATTAATTTCCCTGCAAAAAATATATTAGCATAACCTAGAAATTTTTAAATTCTCTAATATTATTTGTAATTAATAAAAAATAGCTCCTAACTTGTCCTAATTATTTTTTCTTTGGCACACTGCTTATTAAAAATGTGTCATTTAGTCCTCATTTATTTGGTTATTCTGTAAAGCCATTCCGCTATTTTTTTATATAATTTCATTCTCATTTGCAAACTTCCTGATAAATCTGCTGTCTTTCATATATTTGTTCCTTGACATATAATGTGCTTGTTTGAAGAGACTGAAATTGTTAACAGCTTCACCTTGTTTGGCTCCCTAATCAGCACTGTTGGGACCAGCAGACAAGAGATTGAAAGACAAAATATACTGGGAAAATCTTCTGTCAGGGACCTCATCAGAGTACTGAAGAGCAAAGATGTCAGTCTGGAGACTAAAGTATGCCTTACTCAAGTCATGGTCTTCATAATTAGCTGGTATGCATCGGAAAGCTGGACAATGACTAAGGATTATAGAAGGAGGATTGATGCCTTTGAGTTGATGGAGTTGGGGTGATGGAGAAGATGGAGAAGAGTACTGAATATACCATGGACTGCTAGGAGAACAAGCAGATTCGTCCTGGAAAGGGTGCAATCAGGCTGCTCCTTGGAGGCAAGAGTTCTGAAGCTCCATCTGATATACTTCCTTCTTGTTGCAAGCAGAGACAGTCCTTGGAAAGGGACAGTGCAAGACAGGAAGACACCCAAATGAGATGGATTGACTCAGTGCCTGGGGAATGAAGGTTGGTGTGTTGGAGATGATGAGGTTGGCTCAAAATAGAGCAGGGTTCAGAGCTGTTGTACATAGGGTCGCTTCATACATAGGTTGGCACATAACAACCACAACATATAATGCACACTTTGCTTTCCTCTGGCTGCTTTTAAGATTTTACTTTATTATTCTTTGCTTCTGTCCACAAAAGGCTTAAGCACAATAAAGACTGTGACAGTGTTTCAAGATATGGCATGGCAGCACTTTGGTTTGTTGTGCATAGTGTTGGCAAGAGTCAGAGCTGGTGAGATGGTGCATATTAAGAACAATTCCCTTGTATTTATCTCTTTTTTCACTATTTAAAAAATTCTAATACAAATTCAAACAAATTCTTTCCATTTCCCTCACCCCTCCACCCATCAAATTGTATAACCCAATTAATTCCCTTTCCCCCTGTACATCCACATCCCTCTGCTTCCAGCCAATCCTACCTCTCCTGGATCCTTATACTCATTCTACAATAATGGCTTTATACAATAATTATCCTTGTGGGATTGAGTTGGTTCACTCAGCATAATGCTCTCCAGTCTCTCCCAAGTTAGGTAGTAATTTACAAAGTTATTGCTCCTGCATGCTGCATAGTATTCCACTGTGTGAATGTACCATAACTTCTGAATCCATTCCTTTGTGGTTGAACATTTGGGCTGTTTCCTTGTATTTATCTTGCTTAGTATTTCTTGAGTGGCATGGGTCATTTTCTTTATATTTATCAATTTTTTAATTGATAAGATAGAACTTCAAAATTCTTGCCTCCAAGGTATGGCCTGATTTCATCCTTTCTAGGACAGACATGCTTGGTCTCTTGGTGATCCATTATACATACCACATACTCATCATACACACCACAACTCAAAGCCATTGGTTCTTCTATCATCCTTAGTCATTGTCCAGATATCTGATGCAGAGCAAGTACATACAAAGGTCATGCCCTAGATCAAACTCATCTTAGTCTCTAGAGAGACACCATTGCTTTTCAGCACTTCAGACATGTCTCTAACAGCAGATTTCCCTAATGCAATCTGCCTTTTGATTTTGTCAATAATGTTGATCGTGGAGCCAAGAAAGCTGAAATAGTTAGGAACCTCAATCTCTTCTCCATTCATCATGGTGCTCACTATTGGCCCAGAGGTGAGAATCTTCTGTCTTCTTGTTGCTGAACTTCAATCCATATTGAAGACAACAGTCCTTGAACTTCTGCAGCAAAATCTTCATGTCTTCTTCAGTTTCAGCAAGCAAAGTTATGCCATCTTCATAATGTAAGTTTTGTTTTGTTTTTAATGAATGTTCCTTCAATCCTGAGTTCACATTCCTCCTCATAATTTCCAGTCTCTTGAGTGACCTATTCTGCATATAGATTGAAAAGGTATGGAGACAGGACACATCCCTGATGCACTTCTTTCCTGATTTTGAACCATGCAGTGTTTCCTTGCTCTGTTCTGACAACTGTTTTCTGGTCCAAATACAGGTTTTGCATAAAGACAATCAAGTTTTCAGGGATTCCTCTTCTTCTCAAGGTTAGGCACAATTTGTTGTGATCCACTCAGTCAAATGATTTTGCATAGTCAATAAAACACTGATCAATATTCCCTGGTAATCTACCTTCAGCCCAGAGCCATCTGACACTGGCAATGATAACCCTAGTGACACAACCTCTTCTAAAACTACCTTATATTTCTGGTAGTTTTCTATCAATGTAGTTCCAGTCAATTTTGGATAATCTTCAGAAAGATTTTGCTTGCATGTGTGCCATCAAGTTGAATGCAACTCATAGTGACCCTATGTACAACAGCCCTAAATCCTGCTCTATCCTGTGCCAATCATATTGTCTCTGACAAGCCTACCGTCATCACTGAATCAATCCATCTCATCAAGGGCCTTTCTGTCTTATGCTGTGCTTCCACCCTCCCAAGGATGACATCCCTCTCCAAGCACTAGTCTCTCCTTGCAACATCTTCAAAGTATGTCAGATGTCTTCAATTCCTTCAGGTTAAGAAATGCCAAGTGAGTTTATCCCTTTTCGATTTTCTGACTCCAGCTCTTTGCACATTTCATCATAATACTTGGCTTAGTTTTCCAAACTGCCCTTTGAAATATTTTGTTCAGCTCCTTACCTTCTTGATTTCTTC
>NW_006399818.1:7951591-7959302 GCF_000299155.1 Elephantulus edwardii
CTTTAGTTTGAACTTGCATGTGATTAACTAATGGTTTCTACAACAGTACCTGGCCTAGTTTTCACAGCTGATAACTGAACTTTTCCAACTATTCTTTCCACAGATGTAATCGATTTGATTCCTGTGCATACAATCAGGTGAAGTCCATGAATATAGTCACTGTTTATATTTTTTTATAAAAGGTATTTGCAACAAATATACCATTGAGTGTACAAAAGTCTGTCATTCTATCTCCAGCCTCAATTCTGTCACCAAGTCCATATTTTCCAACTATTGATCCTTCTTCCTTGTTCTGAATGTGTGGATTATTATTATGTACCTTGGTTGCATGTCCAATCTATTTCTCACTACAAAAGTTGGTAGAATTATCTATTTCCTCCTCTTAGACTCAGTTGCTGGTGCATGCATTTGAATGATACCGGTTTAACAGGTCTTTCTTGTATGTGTATGGATTTTGTCCTGTCACTTACAACATTGTATTTCAAGGCGGATCTGTTGTTGTATTAGTTATTAGGTACTATCGAGTCAAGTAAGACTCATAGCAAACCTATCAACAAAAGATCTGAACCCTATTCTATCCTACACCATCCCCATACTTCCTGACATACAAGAGTCCATTGCAGCAGTCACCTGGTATCAATCCACCTGGTAAAGGGTCTTCCTCTCCTTTGCCAACCCTCCACTCACACCGACATCATTTCCTTCTCCAAAAAATAGCACCTCTTAGCAACATATCCAAAGTATGTGAGATGAAGCTTCGTCATTCTTGCTTCCGAAGAGCACACCAACATGACAGCTCAAAGGCGTCAGTTCTTCCTATGATCCTTATTCATGGTCCAGTTCTCAGATGCACAGCAAGGAATCAGAAAGGCCATGGCCTGAATCAGACTTATTTAATCATACATAGTTACCACCTGCATATTTAGAGGAGATGTTTTATCATCTTATACACATACAAGTTATAATTTTCAAGTCTGTTATCTAATTTTTCACATGGGACAATGTTTCATGTTTAAAAAAGCTTCATATTCCTTCTTTCAATATCTAATTATTTTTGTTAATATTATCAGATACTTTGTTATGATTATCTAACACTAAATCAGAATCAATCCATAGATGACACTTCAGCAGGTTTAAAGGGAGGTGATTACCCATCTTTTCCCATAGAGCAGCTGGCAGATTTGAACCACTTGCCTTTGTGTTAGCAACACCAATTCCTTACCACTAAGACACCACAGCTCATTATCAGATACTAGATATGGTAAATTTTACATTGTTGAATTCTTTGTTTAATTATGGACCTCCAAACTTCTTCCACAGGAAATTTGAGAACCTGAAAACTAGTATGTATGTCTTCACAGCTGGAAACCAGCACAAAGCAAGGACAATAATATGTAGGTGTTTTTTTATAAAGGTCATAATATAAAGACCAAACAAATAAAAGTATTGAATATTATTCCAATATAAAATAAAGTTATTTGGACGTCACCTTGATCCATTCAAGGGATCTTTTAAGGGGGAATACCACTGTCTTTGAGTCTTAGACTACTATAGTCCTTCTTCTAATACTGAAGATCTCCTTCTGGGATCTCTATTAAGTGCCCATGTATTCAGCAAGATCTTCCTACTTATACTAATGGTAACGTGAATGATTTTGGGCCCTGTGTGAGCACCAGGAATTTTTCTGCTTGTATCTCCCCTACACTATTATTTTCTTGGAGATTTCTTTGCTTTTTCTGGATACACAGAGTACTAATCTATGTATGTGCACATGTGTAGAGAGAGAAAGATTCCAAGTAGTCCCTTGGCATTTTTCTGGATGCACTGGTTAAAGAGTTGGCTGCTTATAAAAATTTTAGCCATTTTAATTCACTAGTTCTTCCTCTCAATAAAGACAAAGAATCTCACTCCATAAAGAATTACGATTTTGGAAAATTAATGGAGTGTTGTATTCTTCCCTACGAGGCTATTATGAGTCAGAACTGACGTAAGGGCCGCAGTTGTTTGCTTGTTTGTTTTCCCATGTCATTAGTTCCCTCTGCTACCTAAACATTCCTCAATTTAAATCTCTCTATGCTCCACAGTCAACACTCTTGGTACCAGCAGCCAGGAAAGTCAGCTGTCAGGGACCTCTCCAGTGCACTGAAGAGCAATGACATCAGGCTGGAAACTAAGGTGTACCTGATCCAGGTCATAGTTTTGCGATTGTGTGCTATGCGTCAGAGAGCTGAACAATGACTAGGGATGACAGAATTGATGCATTTGGGCTGTGGTGCTGAAGAAGAGTGTTGAATATACCATGGACTGATAGGAGAACAAACAGGTTTGTCCTAGACAGGGTGAAGCCAGGATGCTCCTTGGAGACAAGGATTATGAAGCTTTGTCTGGCATTCTTTGCAAGGAGAAACCAGTCCTTGGAGAGGGACATCATGTTTCAGAGGGTGGAAGGACAGGGTAAGAAAGGAAGAACCTGGACGAGATGGTTCGATTCAGTCACAAGGGTGATGGGAGTAGGTGTGTCAAAGACAGTAAGGTTGGCACAGGATAGAGCAGGATTTAGGGCTCTTACACACAGGGTCACTATGACTGCAAGCAACTCGGTGGCACATAACAACCACAGCAATTCTCAACTCAGTGATACTACCTGACTCAGCCTCTAATGTTCTTCCTTGTATCATGTTTAGGATATTTTCAGGCAGAGATGTAAGATGCTTGTAGAGTGTGCTCTAATTGTTTCCTTTGTGTCAAAAATAATACTCCTAGAATTTCAGCTCCTATTGTTGTTGTTTTTTAAGTCTAATAATGACTCTTTTACAAATTTTGTGCAGAATTCTAGCTTGTTACTGTTGTTAGGTGCTGTCAAATTCAGTATGCCTCATAGTGATCCTATGAACAATCCATCTGAACTCTGTTCTCTCCAGGGCCATCCTCACAATCTCTAACACTCTCAAGCCCATTCCTGCAGAGACTGTGCCAACACAACTGGATGAGGGTCTTTCTCTCCTTCCCCATCCCTCCACCTTCAGAAGCATCATGTCCCTCTCCAAGAAATAACCTCTCCTAGCAACATGTACAACGTATGTGAGAGGAACCTTTACCACTTTTGCCTTCAAGGAGCACAAATGACTACACTTTCTCCAAGATGCATCTCTTTTTTCTTTTGGCAGTTGATGGAATATTCAGCATTCTTATCTAACACTATAATTCAAAGAAATAACACTTCTACTAGCATCCATAGTCATCCCCCAACTCTCAGATGCATGGCAAGTGATTGAAAAGACTATGACCTGGATCAGGCATACCTTCGTTCTCAAACTGACATCACTGCTTATCAACAATTTGGAGAGGTCCCTGACTAGAGACTCCTAGTGTAATACATCTCCTGATCTCCGGACTGTTAGTGTCAAGTGTAGAGATTGTGGATCAAAGTAAGATGAAGTCACTGACAATCTTTTCTCCATCTATCATGATGCTGTCTATCAACCCAATGGGGAGGATTTTTGTTTGCTTAATATTTGGATGCAATCCATATTGTAGCCTTCAGAGTTTGATGTTCTGCAGCGAGTGTTTCAAGTCCTCCTCACTTTCAGCAAGGCTGTGTCATCTGCATAATGGTTACTGATGAGTCTTCTTCCAAGCTTGATATCACAGTCCTCTTCATAGAGTCTAGTTTTTTATACCTTACCTCTGTCATTTTATCCAGGTACAAGCCCTGTCCTCTCAGTCCAAGTCCTGATTTTCCAACTCTTGTTAGGTCTTACTCAGTTAGGGCAAGCTAGTGGCAAAAAAACACTTTAAACTTTGCCTCTGCCATTTTATCCAGGTAACATTTTAGTGGTGTACAAAACAGGAATGGCATCCACTTCCTAAATAAAATGCTTCTGGAAAATCTACGAATATTGAGAAATGACGATAATTCTAGAAAGGCTTCAAGTCTTTTTTTTTTGTAGGATCTCTATGAGTTGTGCTTGACTCAATGGCAACGAACACCAACAACAACAATGTGAAAGTAATTCCATAACCTTTTCTACCTTGTGAAAACTTTATCCCCCCCAAAAAAAAATAATTCCACAAAAGCCCATTTTAAAATAAAGCAAATCTCATTCGTAGCTCTCTCTCCATTCTAAAAGAAGTCCCTGGGCCAATTAGCAGCACCATGAAGGATGGAGAAGAGATTGAAGATGTTAACAACTTCTGCATGCTTGGCTCTAAAATCAACCCTCCTGGCACCAGCAGCTGGGAAATCAAAGGATGAATTGCTTTAGGGACATCTGTTGTCAGGGACCTCTCCAGAGTGTCAAAGAAAAAAGATGTCAGTCTAGAGCCATGGTCTTCACAATTACTTGCTACGCATTAGAGAGCTGGACAAAGACTAAGGATGACAGAAGAAGAATTGACGCCTTTAAGTCGTGGTGCTGGAGTAGAGTCTTAAACATACCAAAGACTTCCAGGAGAACAAAGAAGTCTTTCCTGAAGAGGGTGAAATCAAGTTTGTCCTCAAAGGCAAGGATTGTGAAGCTCAATCTCTCATACTTTGGGCATATGGTCAAGGGGGGCCAGCCCTTGGAGAAGGACATCATGCTTGGAAGGATGGCGGGACAGTGCAGAAGAGGAAGACTTCAGATGAGATCAACTGACATGGTAAATGGGGCAATAGGAGTAGAGTGTCAGAGTTAATAAGACTGGCTCAGGATAGGGAAAGGTTCAGAGCTGTGACTCGATGGAACAACAGCAGCATTTGTAAAGTGAGCTTTTCCCTTCAATAGATAAATAAAAGCCACTGCCAGTACTATTACTCTCACTCACTGAGTCTCATTGCTGTTAATTCAGAGCCTACTTATATCTGACTCTCCAGTGGGTTTCCAGAGGCTGTACATCACACAGGAAGAGCATGCTCATCTTTCTCCGACAGAATAGCTGGTGGGTTTGAGCAACCTATCTTGGAGTCTTCAATCTGGATTATATCTCAATGTCAAGAAAACAAAGATTCTTACCACTGGACCAATACACAACAACATGAAAGATGGAGAAGAGATTGAAACTGTCAACAACTGCATTTTATTTGGATCCACAATTAGCTTTAGTACCAGCAGTTAGGAAACCAGGAGACATATTGCATTGGAGAAGCCTGAAGTTAGGGAACTTGCCAAATAACAGGGGAGTAATGATGTCAGTTTGAGGACTACGGTGCATCTGACTAAGGCCATGTTCTTTCTGATCACTTGCTATGCATCTGAAAGCTCAAAAATGAATAAGGATGACAGAAAAATTGGAGCCTTTGAGCTGTGGTGTTGGAGAGACCACTGAACATCCAATGGATTGCCAAAAGAACAAATACATATATATCTTAGAGAAGGTGTAGCCAGAGTACTCTTTGGAGGCAAGAATGATGAGGCTTCACCTCACATACTTCAGTCATGTTGCTAGGAGGGGACTATTTCTTCAAGAAGGACACGATGCTGGGAAGGGTGGAGGGTTGATGAAGGAGAGGAAGACCCTCAACCTGGTGGACTGCCACAGTGATTGACACAATGGGCTTTAGTGTGCCAGGAAGTGTGAAGGTGGCACAGGATAGGGCAGGGTTCAGATCCACTGTCCTTATGGTCACTCTAAGTAGTACTTGACCCAAAAGCACCTACCAACAAAAATAATAATCCTGGGATTGGCAGAAGAATTCTCTATTGAAAAAGCCATTAGAGTTCCACATATTTAAATCATAAAGTTTGTGAGAGAAATTCAGCCAAATGCTGTTATTCTTGAATCAGAGAGTTATATGCTTCCTCACTTTATTAGATTTCATTCTCTCTCTCCAGCACCATTTATAAGAATTCATATTTGAATTTTCTTCACTTTTTGCATCATGTTGGCTATATTTTCACATTTTTTTAGTTTTGCATAGAATATTTAAGTGCATTAATATTTCCTCTTATACTGTCAGTTAGCATTTATCATTTGAAATCAAATATTTTTGCTGGGTAATGTTTTCCTGACAATTTAATAATTTCAAGCCAAATAACATTGCCTTTGAGAAAATATATCACCTAGCATGTAGGATTTGTTCAGTAATCTGTGTCTCAATGAATGTACCCACTTTTAAAATCAAACTGAATTTGTTACATTTTTCTATCACTGAATTTAAAAGAAATATGTATCAGTTATAAGCAATTTCATTCACATTAAATGTTTACTAATAGTGTACTTAAAAACTATTCTATTCAAGGCCAAACTTGAGAGAGAGATGGAAGGATATGATCTCAATTCCAGGACTAAAGAGAGACCTACACCATAAATAACTAGACTGAAAAATTAGATCAACATTACGAGTCTTACAATAGTACTGGAAAAGGGTGTTGGGAGAACATAACTGGCTCAATTATTCATTACTGGTAGTTGGACTTGACTCAGATCTCACTCTCCGGCAGGTTTTCAAGGTTGTAAGTCACATGGTAGAAGACTGCCCATCTTTCCTACAGAGGAGCTGGTGGGTTCTAACTGAAAAAGGTCAGACTTCGAGTGAGCAGCACAGCTCTCTATGGACTATGTCACTGGGGCAATTCTATCGAGGGGACAGGTTAGCATAGAGACGGGAAATCAGGAGTGCTTGCATTTCATCAACAGTACCTTATGAGTAGGAATCAACAGTACCATAAGAGTAAATATTGTGACAAGAGGTGCAGAATTTGGTAAAGACATTGCATGTATAACAGTGTTATGAATGTGCTAGACCTGCTTGAAGAATTGAACAAGAGAAGAGTATATGGTCAGATCACCTTGAATGTATCACATCTCATCTGAACATGATTTAGAGTATCCTGGGAGACAAGAGGGGCATAGAAGATAAATGAAGGCTTCAGTCACTATTTACACAGTATTGCTGAAAACAAGTTCAATATTTGCCAAGGCATATGTTTTTTAAACTACAAATTCTATTGTGATCACAAGTTAGAAACCCTGTATGATACTGGGGAACACGTATTCAAAGACTATTTGCTGTTGTTCTTGTTATCATGTGCCATTGAGTCAACTATGACTCACAGCAACCCTAAGAGTTATTCTATTGTCTGAATCCCCACAGTAGAGCTGTCTTAAGATATTTAGTCTATTGTTTTGGAACTATTTTCTGTGTGTTACATAAAGGAGAGGGAGTTCTTTCTGGTGGCGTAGTTCTAGGAGTTGAACTGTTAATCCAAAGGCAGCACCTCTCTGACAGTCTGAAGCCACCAGCAGCTTCTCAGAAGAAAAAAGGGAAATCACCTCCAGTGATTTACAGGCTCTGAAAACTTCAGTCAACTGTGTTAATCCCGATTCAACAGCAATGAGTGACATGAAGTATGGTTAACCTTTATGATGTTACTGTGTACGATGGAGTTGGAAGTGACCAATAGCTGACCCTCTGGTGAGTTTTCAGAGGCAGTTAATTGACACGGGAAGAGACTGCTTATCCTTCTCTCACAGAGCAGCTGATGGCCTCAAACTGTGTGCTTTTGGGAGTGTAGCACAGCTCCTTGCTATTAGGCCACCAAAGCTCCTTATAGAAATTATAATTTAAGTGTTTTGCAAATTGACTGTTGTGGATATAAAACACACATTTTCTCATGGGACAGTTCTAGCACCTTACTATTCTCTGCTTCTTTCTTTTAATCAACTGTAGAACAACCATGACCTCAGAGTGTGTGAGTGTGTGTGTGTGTGTGTGTGTGTGTGTGTGTGT